>NC_034190.2:6606255-6615221 GCF_002021735.2 Oncorhynchus kisutch | reverse complement strand
GAAAATGTCCATAAAAATGTTCACTCTGCTGTTCCGAGGACGTGAGGACGACGGACCATACGTTAAAAAGGACTAACATGTCAACTACAGAACTAAGCCAAACTCAGCGTGAGCTTTTGTTGTGAATGGTATGAACGTTGAACTCTTATTCACTAAAGAAGTGAGACATCCTAGCCGTTGAGTTAGCAACAGCAGCTGTAAACGTGGGCTAGGAGAGGACAGGCAGAGTATATCGTCTACCACCCAACGACGACAATACAACATATTCTGTTCACCACCAGAGACACTCTTCAAAGGACTCTGTTGGGCAGCACGGCCTTCCATCTACCACCAACCTATTGAAGCGCAGCTCAGAGTAAATATTTATTGCATTTCCTTTTTCCAAATGGGCGGTAATTTAGAATGCATAAGATACTGTATTTACGATAGAGACATCGCTTCTCCCTTTGTTCTTCAGTCTTCCTCGCTCTTTCACTCAAACTCAGCCCCTTTTCTTTGTGTAACCAGCTGTCATATCTGTTCCGTCCGCTAGGGACGTTTTCCTTTATGACATAATTTGTTATCAAGGTATGATTCATTCTGTGTATATGCAATTCTGTGTGATTAGTTGGGTATTTAGTAAATAAATAATTAAACGCAATTTTGTATTGCTGATTCAACTTGTTAGCCAGGGTTTTCAGATGAGACTGAAATAAGGTGACGATTAATATTGACTGCTATTGATGTAAAATATTACTAGGTCTTTAAGAGTTTTTTTCGGAAGATAACAACTCTATAAATATTATTTTGTGGTGCCCCGACTTTCTAGTTAATTACATTTACATGATCAGCTCAATATGGTAATATTAATTACAGAGAAAGGATTTTATAGAATAGCATGTCATATCACTTAATCCGGCATAGCCAAAGACACGACAGGGGGGAGGAGGTGTGGAGACAATGTGGGGTGGAGACAATCACAAAGACAGGTGAAAAAGTTTAGGGTTTGACATATATAAGGGCTCCTGTTTGACATGTATACTATGATGTATTGAGTTGGTTGTAACTTCACCAGCGCGCTGACAATTAACAATGACTCATTTAACATTTGAGTGTCCCTGTGTAAGAATTTCCACAACAGGTGGACAACATGTCGATTTATTCTGCAAGAGCTCTGATAGGTTGTAGGACATCCTCCTGAAGTCTTTTCAGGGGGTGACAACCATGAGCCAATGTACGCAGAGGAGGACGGAAACTAGCTGTCCTCCAGCAACACCATACAGAGTGCTGTTGAGGCTACTGTAAGCCTTCATTACAAAATAGTGTGATTTAATACATTATTTGTTGAATATATTTAGTATAGTTTTATCTAAAAATAATAGCTTTTTATTCAAATTCCACCGTTTTTATTTTCATGAAATTCACTGAGGACGATGGGATCTTCCTCCTCCACTGGTGTGATGGTGTTCAAACAGGGTTGGTTATTGGCCAGGCAGCAGGGTTGGTTATTGGCCAGGCAGCGTGGTTGGTTATTGGCCAGGCAGCATGGTTGGTTATTGGCCAGGCAGCAGGGTTGGTTATTGGCCAGGCAGCATGGTTGGTTATTGGCCAGGCAGCAGGGTTGGTTATTGGCCAGGCAGCATGGTTGGTTATTGGCCAGGCAGCAGGGTTGGTTATTGGCCAGGCAGCGTGGTTGGTTATTGGCCAGGCAGCATGGTTGGTTATTAGCCAGGTAGCGTGGTTGGTTATTGGCCATGCAGCGTGGTTGGGTATTGGCCAGGCAGCAGGGTTGGTTATTGGCCAGGCAGCAGGGTTGGTTATTGGCCAGGCAGCGTGGTTGGTTATTGGCCAGGCAGCGTGGTTGGTTATTGGCCAGGCAGCAGGGTTGGTTATTGGCCAGGCAGCGTGGTTGGTTATTGGCCAGGCAGCGTGGTTGGTTATTGGCCAGGCAGCAGGGTTGGTTATTGGCCAGGCAGCAGGGTTGGTTATTGGCCAGGCAGCGTGGTTGGTTATTGGCCAGGCAGCAGGGTTGGTTATTGGCCAGGCAGCGTGGTTGGTTATTGGCCAGGCAGCGTGGTTGGTTATTGGCCAGGCAGCAGGGTTGGTTATTGGCCAGGCAGCAGGGTTGGTTATTGGCCAGGCAGCAGGGTTGGTTATTGGCCAGGCAGCAGGGTTGGTTATTGGCCAGGCAGCGTGGTTGGTTATTGGCCAGGCAGCAGGGTTGGTTATTGGCCAGGCAGCAGGGTTGATAATTGGCCAGGCAGCAGGGTTGGCTATTGGCCAGGCAGCGTGGTTGGTTATTGGCCAGGCAGCGTGGTTGGTTATTGGCCAGGCAGCAGGGTTGGTTATTGGCCAGGCAGCAGGGTTGGTTATTGGCCAGGCAGCGTGGTTGGTTATTGGCCAGGCAGCGTGGTTGGTTATTGGCCAGGCAGCGGGGTTGGTTATTGGCCAGGCAGCATGTTTGGTTTTTAGCCAGGTAGCGTAGTTGACTACTGCACTCCAGGCAACAGGTGGTCGTCTCAGTGTATCAGAGTTCCAGAGAGACTCATTAGAGAGATAAGAGGAGATGAGTAGAGGTCTGCTGACACCCTCTCGCTCTCTCTCGCTCTATAGCTCTCTTTCTCTCTATCTCTCTATCCCTCTCTTCCTTTGTGGGTCTGTGTAATATGAGGGAAATACATGTCCCTAATATGGCCACACATTTGGCAGGAGGTTAGGAAGTGCAGCGCAGTTTCCACCTCATTTTGTGGGCAGTGTGCACATAGCCTGTCTTCTCTTGAGAGCCAGGTCTGCCATCGGTGGCCTTTCTCAATAGCAAGACTTTGCTCACTGAGTCTGTACATAGTCAAAGCTTTCCTTAAGTTTGAGTCAGTCACAGTGGTCAGGTATTCTGCCATTATGTACTCTCTGTTTAAGGCCAGAAGCATTCTAGTTTGCTCTGTTTTTTTGTTAATTATTTCCAATGTGTCAAGTAATTATCTTTTTGCTTTCTCATGATTTGGTTGGTCTAATTGTGCTGCTGTCCAGGGGCTCTGTGGGGTCTGTTTGTGTTTGTGAACCAGCTTGCTTCGGGGATTCTTCTCCAGGTTCATCTCTCTGTAGCTGGTGGCTTTGTTATGGAAGGTTTGGAAATCAATTCCTTTTAGGTGGTTGTAGATTTTAACGTCTCTTTTCTGGATTTTGATAATTAGTGGGTACCGGCCTAATTCTGCTCTGCATGCATTATTTGCTGTTTTACGTTGTCAACAGAGGATATTTTGCAGAATTCTGCATGCAGAGTCTCTTTTTGGTGTTTGTCCCATTTTGTGAATTCTTGGTTGGTAAGCGGACCCCAGACCTCACAACCATAAAGGGAAATGCATTCTGTAATTGTTCAAGTATTTTTAGCCAGATCCTAATTGGTATGTCAAATTTTATGTTCCTTTTGATGGCATAGAAGGCCCTTCTTGCCTTGTCTCTCAGATCGTTCACAGCTTTGTGGAAGTTACCTGTGGCGCTGATGTTTAGGCAGAGGTATGTATAGTTTTTTTGTGTGCACTAGGGCAACTGTGTCTAGATGGAATTTGTATTTGTGGTCCTGGCAACTGGACCTTTTATAGAACACCATTCTTTTTGACTTACTGAGCTTTACTGTCAGGGCCCAGGTCTGACAGCATCTGTGCAGAAGATATAGGTGCTGCTGTAGGCCCTCCTTGGTCCGTCTCTGGTCCGTCTCTGGTCCGTCTCTGGTCCCTCTCTGGTCCCTCTCTGGTCCGTCTCTGGCCTCTCTCTGGTCCCTCTCTGGTCCGTCTCTGGCCTCTCTCTGGTCCCTCTCTGGTCCCTCTCTGGTCCCTCTCTGGCCTCTCTCTGGCCTCTCTCTGGTCCCTCTCTGGTCCCTCTCTCGCCCTCTCTGGTCCGTCTCTGGTCCGTCTCTAGTCCGTCTCTGGCCTCTCTATGGTCCCTCTCTGGTCAAACTCTGGTCCGTCTCTGGCCCCTCTCTGGTCCCTCTCTGGTCCGTCTCTGGTCCGTCTCTGGCCCCTCTCTGGTCCCTCTCTGGTCCCTCTCTGGTCCGTCTCTGGTCCGTCTCTGGCCCCTCTCTGGTCCCTCTCTGGTCCCTCTCTGGTCCGTCTCTGGTCCCTCTCTGGTCCCTCTCTGGTCCGTCTCTGGCCTCTCTCTGGTCCCTCTCTGGTCCGTCTCTGGCCTCTCTCTGGTCCGTCTCTGGCCTCTCTCTGGTCCCTCTCTGGTCCCTCTCTGGCCTCTCTCTGGCCTCTCTCTGGTCCCTCTCTGGTCCCTCTCTCGCCCTCTCTGGTCCGTCTCTGGTCCGTCTCTAGTCCGTCTCTGGCCTCTCTATGGTCCCTCTCTGGTCCCTCTCTGGTCCGTCTCTGGCCCCTCTCTGGTCCCTCTCTGGTCCGTCTCTGGTCCGTCTCTGGCCCCTCTCTGGTCCCTCTCTGGTCCCTCTCTGGTCCGTCTCTGGTCCGTCTCTGGCCTCTCTCTGGTCCCTCTCTGGTCCATTTCTGGCCTCTCTCTGGTCCCTCTCTGGTCCCTCTCTGGTCCCTCTCTGGCCTCTCTCTGGCCTCTCTCTGGTCCCTCTCTGGTCCCTCTCTCGCCCTCTCTGGTCCGTCTCTGGTCCGTCTCTGGTCCGTCTCTGGCCTCTCTCTGGTCCCTCTCTGGTCCCTCTCTGGTCCGTCTCTGGTCCGTCTCTGGCCTCTCTCTGGTCCCTCTCTGGTCCCTCTCTGGTCCGTCTCTGGTCCATCTCTGGCCTCTCTCTTGTCCCTCTCTGGTCCGTCTCTGGTCCCTCTCTGGTCCCTCTCTGGTCCGTCTCTGGTCCATCTCTAATCCCTCTCTGGTCCCTCTCTGGTCCCTCTCTGGTCCGTCTCTGGTCCCTCTCTGGTCCGTCTCTGGTCCCTCTCTGGTCCGTCTCTGGTCCGTTTCTGGTCCCTCTCTGGTCCGTCTCTGGTCCGTCTCTGGTCCCTCTCTGGTCCGTCTCTGGTCCGTCTCTGGTCCGTCTCTGGTCCCTCTCTGGTCCCTCTCTGGTCCGTCTCTGGTCCCTCTCTGGTCCCTCTCTGGTCCGTCTCTGGTCCCTCTCTAGTCCCTCTCTGTCTCAGTCCATCTGGATTCTGCTAGCTCCCATAGTAACAAACAAACTACAGAGAAATGAGTCCCCCCTGACTACTCAACCAACTCTACCCCTCCTCCCTCTCTACCCTTGCTCTTTTTCTCCCTCTCTCTCTCTCTCTCTCTCTCCTCCCCTTCCTCCTCCCCCTCTCCCCTTCTGGTAATAATTTGCTCTCATTTCATACATGTGTTTCCAGCCACAACGCTCAGATGAATAATAGATAAATGATACTGGTCCAGAATATAAAACATCTCCTAAAGTACACTTCTACCCAATATCTCAGGGCATGTATTTAAATACACAACCCAAGACACATACTAACATTTGTTTTGAAAAAGGAATACTTTATTTATATGGTCATCTTTATGATATGGTCATCGCACTCCAACCAACTCAACCATTGTAATCCTCTGCTCTTACGTAACATAGCTTCGGTATATATACCAACTCAACCATTGTAATCCTCTGCTCTTACGTAACATAGCTTTGGTATATATACCAACTCAACCATTGTAATCCTCTGCTCTTACGTAACATAGCTTCGGTATATATACCAATTCAACCATTGTAATCCTCTGCTCTTACGTAACATAGCTTCGGTATATATACCAATTCAACCATTGTAATCCTCTGCTCTTACGTAACATAGCTTCGGTATATATACCAATTCAACCATTGTAATCCTCTGCTCTTACGTAACATAGCTTCGGTATATATACCAATTCAACCATTGTAATCCTCTGCTCTTACGTAACATAGCTTCGGTATATATACCAATTCAACCATTGTAATCCTCTGCTCTTACGTAACATAGCTCGGTATATATACCAATTCAACCATTGTAATCCTCTGCTCTTACGTAACATAGCTTCGGTATATATACCAATTCAACCATTGTAATCCTCTGCTCTTACGTAACATAGCTTCGGTATATATACCAATTCAACCATTGTAATCCTCTGCTCTTACGTAACATAGCTTCGGTATATATACCAATTCAACCATTGTAATCCTCTGCTCTTACGTAACATAGCTTCGGTATATATACCAACTCAACCATTGTAATCCTCTGCTCTTACGTAACATAGCTTCGGTATATATACCAACTCAACCATTGTAATCCTCTACTCTTACGTAACATAGCTTCGGTATATATACCAATTCAACCATTGTAATCCTCTACTCTTACGTAACATAGCTTCGGTATATATACCAACTCAACCATTGTAATCCTCTGCTCTTACGTAACATAGCTTCGGTATATATACCAATTCAACCATTGTAATCCTCTGCTCTTACGTAACATAGCTTCGGTATATATACCAATTCAACCATTGTAATCCTCTGCTCTTACGTAACATAGCTTCGGTATATATACCAATTCAACCATTGTAATCCTCTGCTCTTACGTACATAGCTTCGGTATATATACCAATTCAACCATTGTAATCCTCTGCTCTTACGTAACATAGCTTCGGTATATATACCAATTCAACCATTGTAATCCTCTGCTCTTACGTAACATAGCTTCGGTATATATACCAATTCAAACCATTGTAATCCTCTGCTCTTACGTAACATAGCTTCGGTATATATACCAATTCAACCATTGTAATCCTCTGCTCTTACGTAACATAGCTTCGGTATATATACCAATTCAACCATTGTAATCCTCTGCTCTTACGTAACATAGCTTCGGTATATATACCAACCTCAACCATTGTAATCCCTCTGCTCTTACGTAACATAGCTTCGGTATATATACCAATTCAACCATTGTAATCCTCTGCTCTTTACGTAACATAGCTTCGGTATATATACCAATTCAACCATTGTAATCCTCTGCTCTTACGTAACATAGCTTCGGTATATATACCAACTCAACCATTGTAATCCTCTGCTCTTACGTAACATAGCTTCGGTATATATACCAACTCACCATTGTAATCCTCTACTCTTACGTAACATAGCTTCGGTATATATACCAATTCAACCATTGTAATCCTCTACTCTTACGTAACATAGCTTCGGTATATATACCAATTCAACCATTGTAATCCTCTACTCTTACGTAACATAGCTTCGGTATATATACCAATTCAACCATTGTAATCCTCTGCTCTTACGTAACATAGCTTCGGTATATATACCAATTCAACCATTGTAATCCTCTACTCTTACGTAACATAGCTTTGGTATATATACCAATTCAAACCATTGTAATCCTCTACTCTTACGTAACATAGCTTTGGTATATATACCAACTCAACCATTGTAATCCTCTACTCTTACGTAACATAGCTTCGGTATATATACCAATTCAACCATTGTAATCCTCTGCTCTTACGTAACATAGCTTCGGTATATATACCAACTCAACCATTGTAATCCTCTGCTCTTACGTAAACATAGCTTCGGTATATATACCAATTCAACCATTGGAATCCTCTGCTCTTACGTAACATAGCTTCGGTATATATACCAATTCAACCATTGTAATCCTCTACTCTTACGTAACATAGCTTTGGTATATATACCAACTCAACCATTGTAATCCTCTACTCTTACGTAACATAGCTTCGGTATATATACCAATTCAACCATTGGAATCCTCTGCTCTTACGTAACATAGCTTCGGTATATATACCAATTCAACCATTGTAATCCTCTACTCTTACGTAACATAGCTTTGGTATATATACCAACTCAACCATTGTAATCCTCTGCTCTTACGTAACATAGCTTCGGTATATATACCAATTCAACCATTGTAATCCTCTGCTCTTACGTAACATAGCTTCGGTAAATATACCAATTCAACCATTGTAATCCTCTACTCTTACGTAACATAGCTTCGGTATATATACCAATTCAAACCATTGTAATCCTCTACTCTTACGTAACATAGCTTTGGTATATATACCAACTCAACCATTGTAATCCTCTACTCTTACGTAACATAGCTTTGGTATATATACCAACTCAACCATTGTAATCCTCTACTCTTACGTAACATAGCTTTGGTATATATACCAACTCAACCATTGTAATCCTCTGCTCTTACGTAACATAGCTTCGGTATATATACCAATTCAACCATTGTAATCCTCTACTCTTACGTAACATAGCTTCGGTATATATACCAATTCAACCATTGTAATCCTCTACTCTTACGTAACATAGCTTTGGTATATATACCAACTCAACCATTGTAATCCTCTGCTCTTACGTAACATAGCTTCGGTATATATACCAATTCAACCATTGTAATCCTCTGCTCTTACGTAACATAGCTTCGGTATATATACCAATTCAACCATTGTAATCCTCTGCTCTTACGTAACATAGCTTCGGTAAATATACCAATTCAACCATTGTAATCCTCTGCTCTTACGTAAACATAGCTTCGGTAAATATACCAATTCAACCATTGTAATCCTCTGCTCTTACGTAACATAGCTTCGGTAAATATACCAATTGAACCATTGTAATCCTCTGCTCTTACGTAACATAGCTTCGGTATATATACCAATTCAACCATTGTAATCCTCTGCTCTTACGTAACATAGCTTCGGTATATATACCAATTCAACCATTGTAATCCTCTGCTCTTACGTAAACATAGCTTCGGTAAATATACCAATTCAACCATTGTAATCCTCTGCTCTTACGTAACATAGCTTCGGTATAATAGTCAGCATATATCTTTAGGTCTTAGCCCAGCACATCGTTTTGCCTCTTTCTTTAAACACCCATTCTACATATTTCCAGATGTACTCCAGAACTATCTAATTATCCCAGGAGGTTTCCCAGGATGTACAGACCTACTCAGGAAGTATTTGTGCTGCTTGAACAACCTCTCAGGCTCCACAACTACTGTAATCTCAAACTA
>NC_034190.2:6599867-6606155 GCF_002021735.2 Oncorhynchus kisutch | reverse complement strand
GAGAGAGAGAGAGAGAGAGGAGGAGAGGAGGAGAGAGAGGAGAGAGAGAGAGAGAGACAGAAAGATGTTCCTTTACTTTTGCTCAACAAGGTACCGTGTTTCTTTTTGTTGTTGTTTGTGTATTAGAGGGAAAGGTTGAGGGAGACAAATTGAACGAAAGAAATTGAACGAAAGAGTTAATCAGAGAGAGAGAGAGAGAGAGAAGGGTGGGAGAGAGAGAGAGAGAGTCAGAGAAAGAAGGTGACACAGGTTGTGTGAATAGTATGGAGTAGAAAGAAGAGAAGATGAGTATGCGACCACTGGACAGTGAAATGACAACGGTAGTTCGCTGAACAAGCTAAGTGGATAGATATCTAGAATTCATATTGCAGTGCATTCTCTCAAATATCCAATTAGCCATTCATTCTCCCCTCTCTCCTCCAATCTCACTTCTGGTCTCCTCACAGGCCTCTCCTCAGGCTTCTCCCCAGGCCTACAGATCCATTATAAATACAGTATTTAACCCCCACTCTGCAACCAGATGTAGGCTACTCACTCATGTTACACTAGCCTGATGGATACTGAGGCAAAACACAGGATGAAAAAACACTGCTGAATGACAAAGCAGTTTTTAGTTGGCTTTATTGGATTTTTTGATGGAATTTTATTTCATCGGATAATACAAACACAACATTATTTCCGAGGACTTTAAAGGGCTCTTCTTGCCAGAACGTGCTAGAAAGTCATTATTGTCTGAATGTTCAATAACTTTATGATTAACTGATAATTCTAGAACTTTATAATTAACTGATAATTCTAGAACTTTATGATTAGCATGTCATTCTAGAACTTTATGATTAGCATGTCATTCTAGAACTTTACGATTAGCATGTCATTCTAGAACTTTATGATTAGCATGTCATTCTAGAACTTTATGATTAGCATGTCATTCTAGAACTTTATGATTAGCATGTCATTCTAGAACTTTATGATTAGCATGTCATTCTAGAACTTTATGATTAGCATGTCATTCTAGAACTTTATGATTAGCATGTCATTCTAGAACTTTATGATTAGCATGTCATTCTAGAACTTTACGATTAGCATGTCATTCTAGAACTTTATGATTAGCATGTCATTCTAGAACTTTATGATTAGCATGTCATTCTAGAACTTTACGATTAGCATGTCATTCTAGAACTTTATGATTAGCATGTCATTCTAGAACTTTATGATTAGCATGTCATTCTAGAACTTTATGATTAGCATGTCATTCTAGAACTTTACGATTAGCATGTCATTCTAGAACTTTATGATTAGCATGTCATTCTAGAACTTTACGATTAGCATGTCATTCTAGAACTTTATGATTAGCATGTCATTCTAGAACTTTACGATTAGCATGTCATTCTAGAACTTTATGATTAGCATGTCATTCTAGAACTTTATGATTAGCATGTCATTCTAGAACTTTATGATTAGCATGTCATTCTAGAACTTTACGATTAGCATGTCATTCTAGAACTTTATGATTAGCATGTCATTCTAGAACTTTACGATTAGCATGTCATTCTAGAACTTTATGATTAGCATGTCATTCTAGAACTTTATGATTAGCATGTCATTCTAGAACTTTATGATTAGCATGTCATTCTAGAACTTTATGATTAGCATGTCATTCTAGAACTTTATGATTAACTGATCATTCTAGAACTTTATAATTAACTGATAATTCTAGAACTTTATGATTAGCTGATCATTCTAGAACTTCATGATTAACTGATCATTCTAGAACTTCATGATTAACTGATCATTCTAGAAACTTTATGATTAGCTGATCATTCTAGAACGGTATGATTAACTGATCATTCTTGAACTTTATGATTAACAGATCATTCTATAACTCTATGATTTGCTGATCATTCTAGAACGGTATGATTAACTGATCATTCTTGAACTTTATAATTAGCTGATCATTCTATAACTTTATGATTTGCTGATCATTCTAGAACTTTATGATTAATTGATCATTCTAGAACTTCATGATTAACTGATCATTCTAGAACTTTATGAATGTTTCGACTTCTGCCGAAGTTGATGCCTCTCCTTGTTCGGGCGGTGTTCGGCGGTCGACGTCACCAGTCTTCTAGCCATCATTGATTCATTTTTCTTTTTCCATTGGTTTTGTCTTGTCTTCCTACACACCTTGTTTCAATCCCATTCATTACCTGTTGTGTATTTAACCCTCTGCTCCCCATCATGTCTTTGTCAGAGATTGTTTCTTATTTCAGTTTCGTGTTGTTTGTATTTGGTGCGTGACGGGTCCTCGTACCCCAATTTGTTTCATTTGTATTTATGGTTTTGGAGTTATGTTTTGTTTTATTAAATTACTCCATTTACCGTGTTTATTCTCCTGCGCCTGACCTCCCTGCCACCTATACACACATTTGTGACAGAATCTCTGACCACCAATGAAGTCAGCAGGAGAAGGTACCCCGACCAAGGAGGTGGAGGAGCGCGTCATGGAACATACGGCTATGATTTCCAAACTGTGCGTCGCCATGGATCGCGTTGTCCAGAATATGGACCGCTGGGAGACACAGGGAGTTTTCCCAGCGCCTCCACCAGCACAACCAGGGTCTCCCCTGAACGCCCCTTTCCCACCTGAACCTAAAAGGATCCAGCTATCCATGCTACAGGGATACGACGGAGATACTGCCGGCTGCCAGGGTTTCCTCTTCAAATTAAGCCTGTACCTGGCCACGGTCCACCCAGCTCCATCGGACCGTGAGAAGAGTTTCGCCCTCGTCTCGTGCCTCACCGGGAAGCCCTGGAAGGGCCAGCGTGTGTGGAGGCGGAGATGCAGCGTTGGACCATTTTGAGGAGTTCACGCGCTGATGCCGGACAGTATTCGACCACCCACCCGAAGGGAGAGCGCCTCTACCATCTGAGGCAGGAGAAGAGGAGCGCCCAGGAGTTTGCACTGGAGTTTAGGACCCTGGCTGCTGGAGCTGGATGGAGCAACCGGGCCTTTATCGACCATTACTACTGTAGTCTACGTGAGGACGTCCGTTGGGAGCTGGCTTGCAGAGACACCACCCTCACCTTCGACCAGCTGGTGTACCTGTCCATCCGGCTGGACAACCTGCTAGCTACACGGTGAGGTATAGTTACCCGCTTACATCTGTTTAAGCTTGTTTGTCTCTTCAGTCACAGATCTTTCGTCACTTATCTGACTAGTTCAGGTATGAACAATTTATCATTTATCGACATTAGCAAGTCGGGTTCTACACTTATCGTGAAAAGTAAAAATTGTCTGCCCTTCAAGGAGTCTCGTTTTCTTTTGGGGATTGGTTCTCCATCCTTACACTCCGACATGTATTTTATTTAACCTGGTAGGCCAGTTGAGAACAAGTTCTCATTTACAGCTGCAATCTGGCCAAGATAAAGCAAAGCAGTGCGACAAAAAAACAACAACAGAGGTACACATGCGATAAACAAACGTACAGTCAATAACACAATATAAGATCTGCATACAGTGTGTGCAAATGAAGTAAGGAGGTAAGGCAATAAATAGGCCATAGTGGCGAAGTAATTACAATTTAGCAATTAACACTGGAGTGATAGTGCAGATGAGGATGTAAAAGTAGAAATACTGGTGTGCAAAAGAGCATAAAAAAATATAGGGATCAGGTAGGTAGTTGGTTGGGCTAATTACAGATGGGCTATGTACAGCTGCAGCGATCAGTAAGCTGTTCTGACAGCTGGTGCTTAAAGTGAGTGAGTGAGGGAGATACAAGACCCCAGCTTCAGTGATTTTTGCAATTCATTCCAGTCATTGGCAGCAGAGAACTGGAAGGAAAGGCGGCCAAAGCATGTGTTGGCTTTAGGGATGACCAGTGAAATATACCTGCTGGAGCGCGTGCTGCGGGTGGGTGTTGCTATGGTGACCAGTGAAATATACCTGCTGGAGCGCGTGCTACGGGTGGGTGTTGCTATGGTGACCAGGGAAATATACCTGCTGGAGCGCGTGCTACGGGTGGGTGTTGCTATGGTGACCAGGGAAATATACCTGCTGGAGCGTGTGCTACGGGTGTGTGTTGCTATGGTGACCAGGGAAATATACCTGCTGGAGCGCGTGCTACGGGTGGGTGTTGCTATGGTGACCAGGGAAATATACCTGCTGGAGCGCGCGCTACGGGTGGGTGTTGCTATGGTGACCAGTGAAATATACCTGCTGGAGCGCGTGCTGCAGGTGGATGTTGCTATGGTGACCAGTGAGTTGAGATAATGCGGAGCTTTACCTAGCAAAGACTTCTAGATGACCTGGAGCCAGTGGGTTTGGCCACATAAATGTAGCGAGGACCAGCCACCGAGATCATACAGGTCACAGTGGTGGGTATAATATATGGGGCTTTGATGACAAAACAGATAGCACTGTGATAGACTGCGTCAAATTTGCTGAGTAGAGTGTTGAAGGCTATTTTGTAAATGACATCGCCGAAGTCAAGTATCGGCAGGATAGTCAGTTTTACGAGGGTATGTTTGGCAGCATGAGGGGCAGCAGATAGCCTAGGGGTTAAAGTGTTGGACTGGTAACCGAAAGGTTGCAAGATTGAATCCCTGAGCTGACAAGGTAAAAATCTGTCGTTCTGCCCCTGAACAAGGCAGTTAACCCACTGTTCCTAGGCCGTCATTGAAAATAATATTTTGTTCTTAACTGACTTGCCTAGTAAAATAAAGATAAAAACAAGTGAGTGAAGGAGGCTTTGTTGTGAAATAGGAAGCCAATTCTAGATGTCATTTTGGATTGGAGATGCTTAATATGAGTCTGGAAGGAGAGTTTACAGTCTAGCCAGATACCAAGGTATTTATAGTTGTCCACATATTCTAAGTCAGAACCGTCCAGAGTAGTGATGCTAGGCGGGGCGGGCAGGTGTGGGCAGCGATTGGTTGAAAAGCATATATTTAGTTTTATTAGCATTTAAGAGCAGTTGGAGGCCACGGAAAGAGTATTGTATGGCATTGAAGCTCGTTTGGAGGTTTGTTAACACAGTGTCCAAAGAAGGGCCAGATGTATACAGAATGGTGTCGTCTGCATAGAGGTGGGTCAGGGAATCACCCGCAGCAAGAGCAACATCATTGATTTATACAGAGAAAAGAGTCGGCCTGAGAATTTAACCCTGTGACACCCCCATAGAGAGTGCCGGACAACAGGCCCTCCAATTTGACACACTGAACTCTATCTGAGAAATCGTTAGTGAACCAGGCGAGGCAGTCATTAGAGAATCCAAGGCCTTTCAGTCTGACGATAAGGATACGATGATTGACAGAGTCGAAAGCCTTGGCCAGGTCAATGAAGACGGCTGCACAGTACTGTTTTTTATCGATGGTGGTTATTATATCGTTTAGGACCCTGGAGCGTGGCTGAGGTGCACCCGTGACCAGCTCGGAAACCGATTGCATAGCGAAGAAAGCACGGTGGGATTCGAGATGGTCGGTGATCTGTTTGTTCACTTGGCTTTCGAAGACTTTAGAAAGGCAGGGTAGGATGGATATGGGTCTGTAACCGTTTGGGTCTAGAGTGTCTCCCGCTTTGAAGAGGGGGATGACCGCAGATGCTTTCCAATCTTTGGGAATCTCAGACAACATGAGAGGTTGAACAGGCTAGATAACTTCAGAAAGAAAGGGTCCAGATTGTCTAGCCCGGCAGATTTGTGGGGGTTCAGATTTTGCATCTCTTTCAGAACATCAGACCGCGGCAGCTTTTGATTGTATTGGTTAATACATTTCGCTGGCCTTATAAATTGTTTTGTGTTGTTTTCCAGGTTTTTGCCCACAATTATTTTAACCTTGATGCATTCTGCACCTCTGTCTTCAGTCCACCGTTGATCACAACACTATAACTACCTCTCTCTCCTCTCTATTTTCTCTTTTTCCCAACTATACTTTTCTCCAATCCTGGGAGACTCACTTTGTCTCTTTTTTTCTTCCCTCATGGCCCTCTCTCTCTCTCTCTCTCTCTTTCTCTCTCTCTCTCTCTCTCTCTCTTTATCTTTCTCTCTCTCTCTCTTTATCTTTCTCTCTCTCTCTCTCTCTGTCTCTCTTTCTATCTTTCTCTCTCTCTCTCTCTCTGTCTCTCTCTCTGTCTCTCTCCTGTCTCTCTCTGTCTCTCTCTGTCTCTCTCTGTCTCTGTCTTCTGTCTCTTGTCTCTCTCTCTCTCTTTCTATCCCTCTCTCTCTCTGCTTTCTCTCTCTTTCTCTCTTTCTCTCTCTCTCTCTTTCTCTCTCTGTGTCTCTCTTTCTCTCT
>NC_034190.2:6559786-6599767 GCF_002021735.2 Oncorhynchus kisutch | reverse complement strand
TCTCTTTCTTTCTCCCCTCTCTCTACTCTCTCTTCTTTCTCTCTCTGTGTCTCTCTCTTTCTCTCTTTCGCTCTCTCTCTCTCTCTCTCTCTCTCTCTCTCTCTCTCTCTCTCTCTCTCTCTCTCTCTCCCCCTCTCTCTATCTATCTATCTGTCTCTCTCTCTCTGTGTCTCTCTCTCTCTCTCTCTCTGTCTCTCTCTCGCTCTCTCTCTCAATTCAATTCAATTCAATTCAAGGGATTTGTTCGGCATGGGAAAAATATGTTTACATTGCCAAAGAAATTGAAATAGATAATAAACAAAAGTGAAATAAACCATCTAAAATGAACAGTAAACATTACACATACAAAAGTTTCAAAGGAAGAGAAACATTTCAAATGTTATATTATGGCTCAATAAAGTCTCTAATATGGTCATCCATTTGGCAGGAGGTTAGGAAGTGCAGCTCAGTTTCCACCTCATTTTGTGGGTAGTGTGGACATAGCCTGTCTTCTCTTGAGAGCCAGGTCTGTCTACGGCGGCCTTTCTCAATAGCAATGCTATGCTCACTGAGTTAATAGTCAAAGCTTTCCTTAATTTTTGGTCAGTCACAGTGGTTAGGTATTCTGTCTCTGTATAATCTCTGTGTAGGGCCAAATAGCATTCTAGTTTGCTCTGTTTTTTTGTTAATTCTTTCCAATGTGTCAAGTAATTATCTTTTTGTTTTCTCATGATTTGGTTGTGTCTAATTGTGCTTCTGTCCTGGGGCTCTGTAGGGTGTGTTTGTGTTTGTGAACAGAGCCCCAGGACCAGCTTGCTTAGGGGACTCTTCTCCAGGTTCATCTCTCTGTAGATGATGGCTTTGTTACGTAAGGTTTGGGAATCGCTTCCTTTTAGGTGGTTATAGAATTTAACGGCTCTTTTCTGGATTTTGATAATTAGTGGGTATCGGCCTAATTCTGCTCTGCTTGCATTATTTGGTGTTCTACATTGTACACAGACGATATTTTTTGCAGAATTCTGCGAGCAGAGTCTCAATTTGGTGTTTGTCCCATTTTGTGAAGTCTTGGTTGGTGAGCGGACCCCAGACCTCACAACCATAAAGGGTAATGGGCTCTATGACTGATTCAAGTATTTTTAGCCAGATCCTAATTGGTATGTTGAAATTTATGTTCCTTTAAAATTAAAATTTAAAATCCGGTTTATCCTCTTTATTTATTTATATATTTTATTTTAAACTATTTATTTTCCTGCCAGTGTGTTACTCTCTGTTCTTTTCCAATGTATTTAATATATTTTTGCTTTATTAGGATTTGGACTAATAAATTTGGACTAATAAATTTGGACTAATAAATTTGGACTAATAAATTTGGACTAATAAACAAATAGTCGTCACAACCTTCTAACCCGTTTCTCTCCCTCCATCTGTGTGGTGGAGGTCTTTCAGCCTGTCTGCTTTGATGGGCCACAACTGCAGGGACAGCAGGGTATAACACACACACACATATACACACACACACACACACACACATACATACATACACACACACACACACACACACACACATACACACACACACACAAATACAAGCACACAATCGCGCTAACACATACTCTCCTTGTTTGCCAGGCTCTTTTCAGGGCTCTGTTAGATGGTATTGGGGTCACATCCAGGGCTCTGTTAGATGGTATTTGGGTCACATCCAGGGCTCTGTTAGATGGTATTGGGGTCATGTCCAGGGCTCTGTTAGAATGTATTGGGGTCATGTCCAGGGCTCTGTTAGATCGTATTGGGGTCACGTGCAGGGCTTTGTTAGATAGTATTGGGGTCACGTCCAGGGCTCTGTTAGATGGTATTGGGGTCACGTCCAGGGCTCTGTTAGATGGTATTGGGGTCACGTCCAGGGCTCTGTTAGATTGTATTGGGGTCACGTCTAGGGCTCTGTTAGATGGTATTGGGGTCATGTCCAGGGCTCTGTTAGATGGTATTGGGGTAACGTCCAGGGCTCTGTTAGATGGTATTGAGGTCACGTCCAGGGCTCTGTTAGATGGTATTGGGGTAACATCCAGGGCTCTGTTAGATGGTATTGGGGTCACGTCCAGGACTCTGTTAGATGGTATTGGGGTCACTTCCGGGGCTCTGTTAGATGGTATTGGGGGTAACGTCCAGGACTCTGTCAGTTGGTATTGGGGTCACTTCCAGGGCTCTGTCAGCTGGTATTGGGGTCACGTTCAGGGCTCTGTCTACTGGTATTGGGGTCACGTCCAGGGCTCTGTCAGCTGGTATTGGGGTCACGTCCAGGGCTCTGTCAGCTGGTATTGGGGTCACGTCCAGGGCTCTGTTAGATGGTATAGGGGTCACGTCCAGGGCTCTGTTAGTTGGTATTGGGGTCACGTCTCCCACTGTGACACTGGGAACACTTTTTGAGGGAGGAAAAGGAAGTGAAAGAAAGGTCCTGTAACTGTACCTGATGGGAACAGAGTGGTAATTCCACTGCTGCTGATGTTCATGTGTGATATATCACATCACTGAGGAGAGCACAGAGCTGAGGGGAAGCTTTGTTCAGAGTCGAGTGGAGGGTAGTGATTGCGTGTAGGGTGTGCGTGTTTGTGTGAGTGAGTGTGTGTGTGTGTGTGTTTCATTGGCAAGAGATAAAAAGAATGGTGCTCTAGGTTTCCTCTCATGAATGGTGATTAGACAGGAATTATATAACAATAAGAAATGCAGTATTAATTCCTGGAACAGAATCACACACGCACGCACGCACGCACGCACACACACACACACACACACACACACACACACAGAAGAAGGTCAGGTCAGAGAGGGAGGCGGAGAAGGTCAAGTCAGAGAGGGAGGCGGAGAAGGTCAGATCAGAGAGGGAGACGGAGAAGGTCAGATCAGAGAGGGAGAGGGAGAAGGTCAGATCAGAGAGGGAGAGGGAGAAGGTCAGATCAGAGAGGGAGAGGGAGAAGGTCAGATCAGAGAGGGAGAAGGCAAAGGTCAGATCAGAGAGGGAGATGGTCAGATCAGAGAGGGAGAAGGAGAAGGTCAGATCAGATCAGATCAGAGAGGGAGAAGGTGAAGGTCAGATCAGATCAGAGAGGGAGAAGGAGAAGGTCGGATCAGAGAGGGAGGAGGAGAAGGTCAGATCAGAGCGGGTGAAAGATTAGAGAGGGAGAAGGAGAAAGAGAAGGTCAGATCAGAGAGGGAGAAGGTCAGAGAAACGACAGCAACAGAGAGAGAGAGAGAAATAAGGGGAGAAAGAGTGGGAGAGAGAGCGAAAGAGGAAGAGATGGGGGAGCGAGAAGGTCAGGGGCTGCTTTAGAGATGGTCAAAAGCTTAAAGTTGCTTGGCAACAATAAGGACCTTCAACGGTTCCATCACACTGAGAGCATGGTGAAGGCGCAATAGCACCTTAACACCTCAGGAGGCTGAAGAAATGCAGTTTGGCTCTCATTAAGACCTTCACAAACTTCTGTAGAAGAACCATTGAGAGCATCCGGTTGAGCTGGCTTTCCGTAAGGTGGTGTGGTCAGCCAAACTCATCATCGGAGGCACGGTGCTTGCTCTTCAGAACATCTACAGAACCTGGTGTCACAGGATGCACAGAAGATCATCAAGGACCTCAGTCACCCGAGTCACGTCCTGTTCACCCTGCTACCATCTAAAAGATCATCAAGGACCTCAGCCACCCGAGCCACATCTTGTTCACCCTGCTCTAATCTAGAAGATCATCAAGGTCCCCAGCCACCCGAGCCACATCCTGTTCACCCCGCTACCATTTAGAAGGCAGAGCCAGTACAGGTGCATCAAAGCTGGGACCAAGAGACTGGCCATCAGACTGTTAACGGCCTCTACCCTGAACCTCAGACACTTACACTAGCGGGATACGACCCAGTATCCTGTCCTGAACCTCAGACACTTACACTAGCGGGATACGACCCAGACTGATGACTTGAGATTTTGCTTCAATATATCCACATAATTTTCCTACCTCATGATGCCATCTATTTTGTGAAGTGCACCAGTCCCTCCTGCAGCAAAGCACCCCCACAACATGATACTGCCACCCCCGTGCTTCACGGTTGAGATGGTGTTCTTCGGCTTGAAAGCGGCCCCCTTTTTCCTCCAAACATAACAATGGTCATTATGACCAAACAGTTAAATTTTTGTTCATCAGACCAGAGGACATTTCTTCAAAAAGTACGATCTTTGTCCCCATGTGCAGTTGCAAACTGTAGTCTGGCTTTTTTATGGTGGTTTTGGAGCAGTGGCTTCTTCCTTGCTGAGTTGCCTTTCAGGTTATGTCAATATAGGACTCGTTTTACTGTGGATATAGATACTTTTGTACCTGTTTCCTCCAGCATCTTCACAATGTCCTTAGCTGTTGTTCTGGGATTGATTTGCACTTTTCACACCAAAGTACGTTTATCTCTAGGAGACAGAACACATCTCCTTCCTGAGCGGTATTATGGCTGTGTGGTCCTTTGGTGTTTATCCTTGCGTACTATTGTTGGTACAGATGAATGTGGTACCTTCAGGCGTTTGGAAATTGCTCTCAAGGATGAAACAGACTTGTGGAGGTCTACATTTTTCTTTCTGAGGTCTTGGCTGATTTATTTTGATTTTCGTATGATGTCAACCAAAGAGGCACTGAGGTTGAAGGTAGGCCTTGAGTTACATCCACAGGTACACCTCCAATTGATTCAAATGATGTTGATTAGCCTATCAGAAGCTTCTAAAGCCATGACATTTTCTGGAATTTTCCAAGCTGTTTAAAGGCACAGTCAACTTAGTGTATGTAAACTTATGACCCACTGGAATTGTGATACAGTGAATTATAAGTGAAATAATCTGTCTGTAAACAATTGCTGGAAAAACGACTTGTGTCATGCACAAAGTAGATGTCCTCACCGACTTGCCAAAACTATAGTTTGTTAACAAGAAATGTGTGCAGTGGTTGAAAAACTAGTTTTAAATGACTCCAACCTAAGTGTATTTAAACTTCCGACATCAAATTTATATACTGTATTATATACGCAATGCGTCATATTCAAGAACAGCCCTTAGCCGTGGTATATTGGCCATATACCAGTCCCCCTCGTGCCTTATTTCTTAATTCTAGTCATGGCTCATCCTTTAAAATTACTGTCTATACACACCATTTCTGTTCACATGCTGTCCGTACTGTCTATACACACCATTTCTGTTCACATGCTGTCCGTACTGTCTATACACACCATTTCTGTTCACATGCTGTCCGTACTGTCTATACACACCATTTCTGTTCACATGCTGTCCGTACTGTCTATACACACCATTTCTGTTCACATGCTGTCTGTACTGTCTATACACACCATTTCTGTTCACATGCTGTCCGTACTGTCTATACACACCATTTCTGTTCACATGCTGTCTGTACTGTCTATACACACCATTTCTGTTCACATGCTGAGAGAGAGAGCGAGAGAGCGAGAGAGAGCGAGAGAGAGAGAGAGAGAGAGAGAACTTAAATAACCCCAAACAAGGAACAGGTGTAACCAATTAGACCAAACAACAAGAACAAAACGAAAAGGGGAAAAGGGATCGGTAGCAGCTAGTAGACCGGTGACGACGAGCGCCACCATCGTGACAGGTATCCTTTCCCTTTATTTCCATAGACTGACCAGATGAATCCAAGGGGAAAGCTATGGTCCCTTATTGATGTCACATGTTAAATCCACTTCAATTAGTGTAGATGAAGGGGAGGAGACATGTAGATGAAGGGGAGTGGACATGTAGATGAAGGGGAGGAGACATGTAGATGAGGAAGAGGAGACGGGGTTAAAGAAGGATTTTTAAGCCTTGAGACAATTGAGACATGGATTGTGTATGTGTCCAATTCAGAGGGTGAATGGGCAAGGCAAAATATTTAAATGGCTTTGAATGGGGTATGGTGTCAAGAACTGAACGGGGTGTCAAGAACTGCAACGCTGCTGGGTTTTTTAAGCTCAGCAGTTTCCCGTGTGCATCAAGAATGGTCCACCACCGAAGGACATCCAGCCAACTGGACAAAACTCTGGGAAGCATTGGAGTCGACATGGGCCAGCATCACTGTGGAACGCTTTCGACACCTTGTAGAGTCCACGTCCTGATGAATTGAGGCTGTTCTGAGGGCAAAAGTGTTATCAATATTAATAATGTTTTGTCAGTGTATCTACTGCTGTATCATTGTTAGTATATCTAGAATAAATAAATAAAGTTGTTCCTAATGTTTTGTCCACTCATCTACCATCATTATTAGTGTATCTAGAATAAATTCATCCGGTGTAGATACATATAGATTACATTTGGATGACTGTTACATTGATATTTGGGTTGTTAATTCGTTCCGACATTTCTTCATTTCTTGTGGTGTTTTTTATATATATACCTGTACTATATAGCTTTTTTTGTAGGTGTTGAACATTTTACTCTGTTGTTAGGAGCTAGTAACATATCCATTTCCCTGTACCCGCTATACCATCTACTAAACTGTGTACGCGACCAAGAAACTTAGATTTTATTTTATTTTAATTAAATGTCAGGACACCTGTCAGCTGTCAGGAGGGGAGGAAGAGTCAAGTGTTGAGAGATATAATGAGACAGAGATAGTCAGAGAGAGGAGAGACCCCCAGTTGTAAATGTCATGTGTTATATGCAGGCGAACAATCCCCATCTGCTAAATGTCAGCTGATTGTTTTAGGGGACGGGACGGTGTAATCCTGCAGGAGAGGTTGACAGCTTGTCTGCTGTAGGAAATGTTAATCCCATCCCTGGTTGTTGTGTGTCAATAGGCCCTAGATTAGACAGTTTCCTTTGATTTGTCTTGTCTCAAATCCGGAGAGGGGGGGGGGTGGGGGGGGGGGGGGGTTGTTCGGGAAAAATAACGATGCCATAGGATCTGCGCAACCGAATGAGCTGTTTACGTTGAAGACCTTGTAATCTCTCTCTCTCTCTGTGGGTTTGTGTGTGTGTGTGTGTCAGTGGAGGCTCCTCAGAGGAGGAAGGGAGGACCATCCTCCTCAGTGAAATTCATACAATTAAAAATGGTTAAACATTTAAAAAGTGATCCTTTTTATATAACTATACTAAATATAATATCACATCTCCATTATCTCTGGATTAACGACCTCTGCCTGACCTGACCCTGGGCCTGTCGTCTTGTACCTTGGTCCCACTACTCTGTCATATCGATCCCTGCCTGCCTTGACCTGTCGTTTGGTGCCCCTGTTGCTACAATAAACATTGTTACTTCTACAGTCTGCACTTGGGAATTACCTGGATTCCTGATAGTCTCCTCATGAAAAAAAATGGTCCTCCCTCATCTTAAATAGCACTGACCGCCACTGGTCTGTGTGTGTGTGTGTGTGTGTTTGCATGCATGTGTGTAGGTGTGCATGCATGTGGGTGTGTGTGTGTGTACAGACCAGGTTCCAGACCTCTCTCCCAGGGGGAGTTATTGGAAGTGTCTCCTCTTCCCTAAAAAGCTGCTGAATTATTCACCGTGACCTGGTTTGGGCCTATTAGTTTGACAGTAGACTAGAACTCTCTCTCACTGTGACCTGGTTTGGGCCCATCAGTTTGACAGTAGACTAGAACTCTCTCTCACTGTGACCTGGTTGGGGCCTATTAGTTTGACAGTAGACTAGAACTCTCTCTCACTGTGACCTGGTTTGAATAATTACTTACTGAATGTTTACTTACTGAATGTTTACTTACTGAATGTTTACTTACTGAATGTTTACTTACTCAATGTTTACTTACTGAATGTTTACTTACTGAATGTTTACTTACTGAATGTTTACTTACTCAATGTTTACTTACTCAATGTTTACTTACTGAATGTTTACTTACTGAATGTTTACTTACTCAATGTTTACTTACTCAATGTTTACTTACTCAATGTTTACTTACTCAATGTTTACTTACTCAATGTTTACTTACTCAATGTTTACTTACTCAATGTTTACTTACTCAATGTTTACTTACTCAATGTTTACTTACTCAATGTTTACTTACTCAATGTTTACTTACTCAATGTTTACTTACTCAATGTTTACTTACTCAATGTTTACTTACTGAATCTTTACTTACTGAATCTTTACTTACTCAATGTTTACTTACTCAATGTTTACTTACTGAATGTTTACTTACTCAATGTTTACTTACTCAATGTTTACTTACTCAATGTTTACTTACTCAATGTTTACTTACTCAATGTTTACTTACTCAATGTTTACTTACTCAATGTTTACTTATACCAATTTGGATATCGTGTTTTATTTTTCCTGCATATCCTGTCCCCGACTTTCACCACCACCCTTACCCACACTATACCCCAGACCACATGTTATCACTACCACCCTAACCAACACTATACCCCAGACCACATGTTTCCCCTCCTTATCTCTCCCTTCCCCTCCCTACCCATTATTAAACCAATCATCTGTCTGACTGACAGGCTCATCATAGACGTAAACCAATCATCTGTCTGACTGACAGGCTCATTATAGAGGTAAACCAATCATCTGTCTGACTGACAGGCTCATCATAGACGTAAACCAATCATCTGTCTGACTGACAGGCTCATCATAGACGTAAACCAATCATCTGTCTGTCTGACAGGCTCATCATAGAGGTAAACCAATCATCTGTCTGACTGACAGGCTCATCATAGAGGTAAACCAATCATCTGTCTGACTGACAGGCTCATCATAGAGGTAAACCAATCATCTGTCTGACTGACAGGCTCATCATAGAGGTAAACCAATCATCTGTCTGACTGACAGGCTCATCATAGAGGTAAACCAATCATCTGTCTGACTGACAGGCTCATCATAGAGGTAAACCAATCATCTGTCTGACTGACAGGCTCATCATAGAGGTAAACCAATCATCTGTCTGACTGACAGGCTCATCATAGAGGTAAACCAATCATCTGTCTGACTGACAGGCTCATCATAGAGGTAAACCAATCATCTGTCTGACTGACAGGCTCATCATAGAGGTAAACCAATCATCCATGTGATTTCCCAGAGTGCCTCTGCATTCTGAAAAATTTAACGCTGTTTAAAATTGCAGTCTATTTCGGCACATTCCTCGCAATGAGACATTAAGATATTAATGAACATGATTAATGCATCGTAATGGAGAGAGGAAATGCTAATTACATTTGATTAAATTCAAAACCAGCGTATGTTGCTATTGTATGCCCTGCTGGGTAAAGACTCATTTAAATTCTAAACTTTTTTCTCAGAGGTTGAACTCTACATTGATGTATCTGTGAAAAGCAGTGTTTTTCTGTCTGACTGGTAGATTGACATGGTGAGTTAACAATTAATTAGCCTTCAATGTTCTCTGTAATGAGGAACATGTTGACGAAGTCTTGTCTTCTGCCGTCAATTATCTTTGCTATAACAGTCACTACAAATATAATAGGAATCGTAGATTTCCCTGACCCATATCACCTGTCTAGGAAAAACTCTGGGCCCTAGATATGAGATTTGGCTTGGGCTCAAGAGATTTTACTCGTAATATAAAATAGTCAGGTCAAATTGGGTCAGGTCAATTGGGTCAGGTCAAATTGGGTCAGGTCAAATGGGTCAGGTCAAGTTGGGTCAGGTCAATTGGGTCAGGTTCAATTTGGGTCAGGTCAAGTTGGGTCAGGTCAATTGGGTCAGGTTCAATTTGGGTCAGGTCAATTGGGTCAGGTTCAATTTGGGTCAGGTCAAGTGTGTCAGGTCAAATTGGGTCAGGTCAATTGGGTCAGGTCAAGTTGGGTCAGGTCAATTGGGTCAGGTTCAATTTGGGTCAGGTCAATTGGGTCAGGTTCAATTTGGGTCAGGTCAAGTGTGTCAGGTCAAATTGGGTCAGGTCAATTGGGTCAGGTTCAATTTGGGTCAGGTCAATTGGGTCAGGTTCAATTTGGGTCAGGTCAATTGGGTCAGGTTCAATTTGGGTCAGGTCAATTGGGTCAGGTTCAATTTGGGTCAGGTCAATTGGGTCAGGTTCAATTTGGGTCAGGTCAATTGGGTCAGGTTCAATTTGGGTCAGGTCAATTGGGTCAGGTTCAATTTGGGTCAGGTCAATTGGGTCAGGTCAATTGGGTCAGGTCAATTGGGTCAGGTTAAATTTGGGTCAGGTCAATTGGGTCAGGTTCAATTTGGGTCAGGTCAATTGGGTCAGGTCAATTGGGTCAGGTCAATTGGGTCAGGTTAAATTTGGGTCAGGTCAATTGGGTCAGGTCAATTGGGTCAGGTTCAATTTGGGTCAGGTCAATTGGGTCAGGTCAATTGGGTCAGGTCAATTGGGTCAGGTTCAATTTGGGTCAGGTCAATTGGGTCAGGTCAATTGGGTCAGGTCAATTGGGTCAGGTACAATTTGGGTCAGGTCAATTGGGTCAGGTCAATTGGGTCAGGTTCAATTTGGGTCAGGTCAATTGGGTCAGGTTCAATTTGGGCCAGGTCAATTGGGTCAGGTCAATTGGGTCAGGTCAATTGGGTCAGGTCAATTGGGTTAAGCAATATATCAAATTCATTCAATGTTTTTTTGCACAATATTCCAAATGCCTGTATCGCAATAATCAAGTTTTTATTTCATTTTATTACCACTTGTTCTCATGTTGTCTTTTTGGTCTCGTTTTGTTCGCTCCTTCTGTGCTGTGTGGAACTTCCATTTGACACCAGAGATCTGTAAATAATGACAAGATACTCACGTCGCCCCCTTAAAAATGGGAGTCATTGTCCCAAAGGCAGGAAGGCAGGCGATAAGATCCGGTCCAAATTAATCCCATAGAAATGCATTATGCTTATTTTGGACATATTTTGGGTGGGGGAATCCTGTCTCTTCGCCTCCTTTTCTCTATTTCCACACACCAAGCCCCTCCTCCTGCCACACACACCAAGCCCCTCCTCCTGCCACACACACCAAGCCCCTCCCCCTGACACTCACACCAAGCCCCTCCCCCTGACACTCACACCAAGCCCCTCCTCCTGAAACTCACAACAAGCCCCTCCCCCTGCCACACACACCAAGCCCCTCCCCCTGACACTCACACCAAGCCCCTCCTCCTGAAACTCACACCAAGCCCCTCCTCCTGAAACTCACACCAAGCCCCTCCTCCTGCCACTCACACCAAGCCCCTCCTCCTGAAACTCACACCAAGCCCCTCCTCCTGAAACTCACACCAAGCCCCTCCTCCTGCCACTCGCACCAAGCCCCTCCTCCTGAAACTCACACCAAGCCCCTCCTCCTGCCACTCGCACCAAGCCCCTCCTCCTGCCACTCACACCAAGCCCCTCCCCCTGTCACACACACCAAGCCCCTCCTGCGGCCACTCACACCAAGCCCCTCCTCCTGAAACACACACCAAGTCCCTCCTCCTGAAACTCACACCAAGCCCCTCCTCCTGCTACTCACACCAAGCCCCTCCCCCTGTCACACACACCAAGCCCCTCCTGCGGCCACTCACACCAAGCCCCTCCTCCTGAAACACACACCAAGCTCCTCCTCCTGAAACTCACACCAAGCCCCTCCTCCTGCTACTCACACCAAGCCCCTCCTCCTGCCACTCACACCAAGATCTAGACTTGGCGCTCCGGAACTGCTTGCCGTGCGGTAGCAGAGAGAACAGTCTATGACTCGGGTGGCTGGAGTCTTTGACAATTTTTTAGGGCCTTCCTCTGACACCGCCTGGTATAGAAATTCTGCCTGACAGGAAGCTTCGCCCCAGTGATGTACTGGGCCATACGCACTACCCTCTGTACAGCCTTGCGGTCAGATGCCAAGCAGTTGCCATACCAGGCGGTGGTGCAGCCAGTCAAGATGCTCTCAATGGTGTAGTGTAGAACTTTTTGAGGATCTGAGGGCCCGTGCCAAATCTTTTCACCTTCCCGAGTGGGAAGAGGCGTTGTTGTGCAGACTTGGAGGCCTCATCTTCACTTTCCAACCTTGTTGAGGATGGCTCGTTGTCAGGCTCAAAAAGCCTTGTATTCAAATAAACTAAAATTGAATTTGTCACATACACATGGCTAGCAGATGTTAATGTGAGTGGAACGAAATGCTTGTGCTTCTAGTTCTGACAATGCAGTAAGAGCCAACAAGTAATCTAACCTAACAATTTCACAACAACTACCTTATACACACAAGTGTAAAGGGATGAAGAATATGTACATAAAAGTATATGAATGAATGGTGTTACAGAACGGCATAGGGAAGATGCAGTAGATGATATAGAGTACAGTATATACATATGAGATGAGTAATGTAGGGTATGTAAACATTATATTAAGTGGCATTGTTTAAAGTGACTAGTGATACATTTATTACATCCATTTTTCCATTATTATAGTGGCTGGAGTTGAGTCAGTATGTTGGCAGCAGCCCCTCAATGTTAGTGGTGGCTGTTTAACAGTCTGATGGCCTTGAGATAGAAGCTATTTTTCAGTCTCTCGGTCCCTGCTTTGATGCACCTGTACTGACCTCGCCTTCTGGATGATAGCGGGGGAAACAGGCAGTGGCTCGGGTGGTTGTTGTCCTTGATGATCTTTATGGCCTTCATGTGATATCGGGTGGTGTAGGTGTCCTGGAGGGCAGGTAGTTTGCCCCCGGTGATGAGTTGTGCAGACCTCACTACCCTCTGGAGAGCCTTACGGTTGTGGACGGAGCAGTTGCTGTACCAGGCGGTGATACAGCCCGACAAGATGCTCTCGATTGTGCATCTAAAAGTTTGTGAGCGCTTGGTCAGCCTGTTGCGTGCATTGGTATTGTCCCAAATAAGGACCAGTTTCACTCTAAGGTGATGGAGGCAACAGGGGAAAAGCCTCAGATCCTCAAAGTCCTTTCCACCAGGTGGCTGATGGGATATGTTGGGACGACTGCCATATTGCATCTCCATCCCAAAGCCCTTGCTTGGAAGTGTACTTCGCTAGACTGCCAAGAACCTTGCCCTCATCCAGGCCAAGGTGGCGAGACACGGTAGTGATGACACCATAGACCTTGTTGATATCTACACCAGACAGGATGCTCTTGCCAGCGTACTTGGGGTCTAACATGTACACAGCGACGTGTATGGGCTTCAGGCAGAAGTCTTCATGCTTTTTGATGTATTTCAGAACTGCAGTTTTCTCTGTTTGGAGAAACAGTGAAGTGGGCAGGGCAGTATGGATTTTTTCTCTTACATCTGCAAGTCTGACCATCAGACAGTCTCCCGCAATCCGTGCAATGACTACTGCTATATATTTCAGGAGTTTTAGGCTGTACCACATGACAAAATACGTCATCCAGGAGGATCCTCTTGATGGGGCTGTCCATATCGGCAGACTGTGATATGGCCATTTCTTGGAGAGACTCCTTCCCCTCCAGGAGACTGTCAAACATGATGACAACACCACCCCAACGGGTGTTGCTGGGTAGCTTCAATGTGATGCTCTTATTCTTCTCACTTTGCTTGGTGAGGTAGATTGCTGCTATAACTTGATGACCCTTCACATACCTAACCATTTCCTTGGCTCTCTTGTTGAGTGTATCCATTGTTTTCAGTGCCATGATGTCCTTGAGGAGCAGATTCAATGCATGAGCAGCCCAGCCAATGGGTGTGATGTGAGGGTAGGACTTCTCCACTGTAGACAAAGCAGCCTTCATGTTCACAGCATTGTCTGTCACCAGTGCAACTACCTTCTGTGGTCCAAGGCCATTGATGACTGCCTTCAGCTCATATGTAATGTAGAGACCTGTGTCTGTTGTCCCTTGTGTCTGTGCTCTTGTAGAATGCTGGTTGAGGGGTGGAGATGATGTAGTTAATTATTCCTTAGCCAAGAACATTCGACCACCCATCAGAGATGATTGCAATACAGTCTGATTTCTCTATGATTTGCTTGACCTTCACTTGAACTCTGTTGAACTCTGCATCCAGCAAATTAGTAGATAAAGCATGTCTGGTTGGAGGGGTGTATGCTGGGCGAAGAACATTCAGAAATCTCTTCCAATACACATTGCCTGTGAGCATCAGAGGTGAACCAGTTGTATACACAGCTCGAGTATGACATTCATCAGCATTTCTCTGACTATGTTTCTCCATTGAGTCAAAAAAACTTCTGATTCCAGGAGGACCATGAACTGTTGCTATCGATAAGGTGTCTGATTCATAATTTTCACCTTGAATAGAAGTAGAGGGACTTTTGTCAGAGGTTGCTTGTTGTGAGTGCTGAGGGAACTTTATGCACTTGGCCAGATGACTCTGCATATTTGTTGCATTCTTCACATGTGATATGGCACAGTATTTGCAAATATACACAGCTTTTACTTCTACATTAGCTGCAGTGAAATGTCTCCACACATCAGATAGTGCCCGTGGCATTTTCCTGTAAAGATGAGAAAAATTTATTTAAAAAAGCACAACCCAAAAAATGAATACTCCTTTGTAAGATAAATGTTTTAAAATGAAATATGTATGGGAACAGGTGAATTAACACTCCTCAGTTAGCAGGCTCAAGCAAGCTAAAATCCACATGGTAGCAAAAACTAACTAGCAGAAATTGTTAACAAGTTAGACATGATTTAAACACACTTGCTGTAGGCTACTATTTACAAGTTAACAAAAAATCATGTCTGTCATATAAAATATATTCACCCCACCTGGTATTGTAATGAAAACTTACCAGAAAGCATGTTGTCCTTGGCTCAGACAGTGTAGTAGTGTTGGCTCAATAGCATCTCATTAGTGTGGAAGATCTTGAGAATCATCTGTACATGTGATGGAAGAATGCACTGTGCATGGAGAGGGTTGCAATTCCATTGAATTGGGGATCGTTTAACCAAAATATGCCACAATACCTAGAATTGCCTTATGTGTATCCCACAAAAAAAGGTTCACTGTTATAAGCAAATTTTTTTACAATTAATTTAAGCAAAATTCCCCAAATTCCAGGGCATAAAACAATTCCAGAAATTTCCTAGAAAGTTTCCGACCCTTTGCAACCCTAGTCGTAGTGTTGGCGTGTTGCGCAGCAATGGACAGGGAGTACAGAAGGCCTAAGCACGCACCCATGAGGGGCGCCCTTGTTGAGGGTCAGTGTGGCAGATGTGTTGTTGCATACCCTCACCACCTGGGGCGTCTCATCAGGAAGTCTAGGATACAGTTTCAGATGGAGGTGTTCAGTGCCAGGGTCCTTAGCTTAGTGATGAGCTTGGAAGGCACTATGGTGTTGAACGCCGAACTGTAGTCAATGAACAGCATTCTCACATAGGTGTTCCTCTTGTCCAGATAGGAGAGAGCAGTGTTGACCTGTTGGGGCGGTATGCAAGTGAAATGGGTCCAGGATGTCTGAGATGATGGTGTTGATATGAGCCATAACTAGTCTTTCAAAGCATGTCATGGCTACAAATGTGAGTGCTACATGGCGATAGTTATTTAGACAGGTTACCTTGCAAGAAAGCCATTCCATTGTATTTGAGCATGTGACATTGTGAAAAGCACATTGTTGATCCGTTAAAAAATAACATCAGAATTTATCAGAAATGCCTCACAAGTCCACAACTGGCAGCTTCATTAAATAGTATCGGCAAAACAACCAGTCTTAACGTCCACAGTGAAGAGGCGACTCCGGGATGCTGGCCTTCTAGGCAGAGTTGCAAAGAAAAAGTCATATCTCAGACTGGCCAAAATAAATAAAAGATGAAGATGGCCTAAAGAACACAGTGGGTGGAGGCCAGGTCATCTGATGCAGCACTCCAACACTCTCCTTCTTGGTCAAATAGCTCTTCCACCGCCTGGAGGTGTGTTGGATCATTGTCCTGTTGAAAAACAAATGATAGTCCCACTAAGCGCAAACCAAATGGGATGGTGTATCGCTGCAGAATGCTCTGGTAGTCATGCTGGTTAAGTGTGCCTTGAATTCTAAATAAATCACAGACAGTGTCTCCAGCAAAGCACCACGACACCATCACACCTCCTGCTCTGTGAAGCATTTATTTGGGCTGCATTTTCTGAGGCTGGTAACTCCAATGTACTTGTGGTGTATTGAGAAATGTAAAATATGTTAATGAGTTTAGATTTTAAATGGTTGCAAATAGCCAATGGGATGTGTATGCAGGGGATGAGTCATTTGACTTAACAAATGATAATGGGGGTTTCAGTTCTTGCATTGAAGTGATTGGATTACAAGATGGAAGTGGAGGTCAAAGTTCAATGATGTATTGGAGAGTTGTGCTGAAGACAAGTAGAGAGTAGTCGACTGTTGGGCTGGAGACACTGTAGAGAGTAGTCAACTGTTGGGCTGAAGACACTGTAGAGAGTAGTCGACTGTTGGGCTGAAGACCCTGTAGAGAGTAGTCGACTGTTGGGCTGAAGACACTGTAGAGAGTAGTAGACTGTTGGGCTGAAGACACTGTAGAGAGTAGTCGACTGTTGGGCTGAAGACACTGTAGAGAGTAGTCGACTGTTGGGCTGAAGACACTGTAGAGAGTAGTCAACTGTTGGGCTGAAGACACTGTAGAGAGTAGTCGACTGTTGGGCTGAAGACACTGTAGAGAGTAGTCGACTGTTGGGCTGAAGACACTGTAGAGTAGTCGACTGTTGGGCTGAAGACACTGTAGAGAGTAGTCGACTGTTGGGCTGAAGACACTGTAGAGAGTAGTCAACTGTTGGGCTGAAGACACTGTAGAGAGTAGTCAACTGTTGGGCTGAAGACACTGTAAAGAGCAGTCCACTGTAATGTGTTAAGGAGAACATTAAATGAATCTGTTCAGTTTACTACAACTACGCTTGTAGTTACAGTTACACTCTTTAGTAAAAGAGCCCAGCGTCTTATGAAGCAACACTTATCCTCTGCAGCAGAGGTAACTCTGGGCCTTCCTTTCCTGTGGGGGTCCTCATGAGAGACAGTTTCATCATAGCTGTTGATGGTTTTTGTGAATGCACTTGAAGAAACGTTCAAAGTTCTTGACATTTTCTGGATAAACTGACCTTAATGTCTTAAAGTAATGATGGACTGTTGTTTCTCTTTGCTTATTTGAGCTGTTCTTGCCATAATATGGACTTGGTCTTTTACCAAATAGGGCTATATTCTGTATACCACCCGTACCTTGTCAAAACACAACTGATTGTCTCAAACGCATTAAGAAAATAAATTCCACAAATTAACTTTTAACAAGGCAAACCGGTTAATTGAAATCCCAGGTGACGTATGAAGCTGGTTGAACGAAGCTTTTATCAAGGAAAAGGGTGGCTACTTTGAATATTAATCTATTTTGATTTGTTTAACACTTTATTTTGGTTACTACTTGATTCCATATGTGTTATTTCATAGTGTTGATGTCTTCACTATTATTCTACAATGTAGAAAATAAAAACTGGAATGAGTAGGTGTGTCCAAACGTTTGACTGGTACTGTATATAATTCCCTCTTTCCCAGATAGTGAGGGATAAAGCATGTTAAACCCATTGCTCTTTCCCAGGTAGTGAGGGATAAAGCATGTTAAACCCATTGCTCTTTCCCAGGTAGTGAGGGATAAAGCATGTTAAACCCATTGCTCTTTCCCAGGTAGTGAGGGATAAAGCATGTTAAACCCATTGCTCTTTCCCAGGTAGTGAGGGATAAAGCATGTTAAACCCATTGCTCTTTCCCAGGTAGTGAGGGATAAAGCATGTTAAACCCATTGCTCTTTCCCAGGTAGTGAGGGATAAAGCATGTTAAACCCATTGCTCTTTCCCAGGTAGTGAGGGATAAAGCATGTTAAACCCATTGCTCTTTCCCAGGTAGTGAGGGATAAAGCATGTTAAACCCATTGCTCTTTCCCAGGTAGTGAGGGATAAAGCATGTTAAACCCATTGCTCTTTCCCAGGTAGTGAGGGATAAAGCATGTTAAACCCATTGGTGGAAGTCGTTGTGCCTGGCAAGTGGCTTAATGAAAGGCTCCCTGGTAACAAGTTATATTTTTTGATACCAGTTGGTATTGAACACCCTCACCTTTACATCCTTCTTCATGAAACTGATCTCAGGCAGAGGTCGACCCTCAGGTTTAATTTGCACCTTGTCCATGTTCTTCAGAGAATGAAAAGGGTACTTCAACAAAAAGTCAACAATATTTTTGGTAGCATTGGTGGCGGAAAAACTGCACACTCGAGCTGATAGCCAGCTAGCTACTGAAGATAGCCAGCTAGCTACTGAAGATAGCCAGCTAGCTACTGAAGTTAGCCAGCTAGCTACTGAAGTTAGCCAGCTAGCTACTGAAGATAGCCAGCTAGCTACTGAAGATAGCCAGCTAGCTACTGAAGTTAGCCAGCTAGCTACTGAAGTTAGCAAGGCACATTTAAATAAATTGCGCTAACTGGACACAAAAAGTTCTAAACCCAAGAAAACTATTTATAATCTACGTCCTCCAACTCCTGTAATTTGAGGAAACTAATTTGAATGGAATAATATCCCCAAAATTCTCAACTACCACTTTTCAATCTCTATCCAATAATGTCTCCAACTCCCCAATCTTCTCAATACATAGAACCCCCCCTATAATGCTCTGCAGTACAACCCCAATACAACACACCAGGTTCATTCTCTGATTCTAATCCTATAATTTGATGGAAAACATGTCAGTTCATACTGCAAAAGCTTTGATTGGTTGGGGTTCGTCCTCCAGACGTGGTCATAATTACCATGTATGTCTATTGAAGGGGGTGAGGCCTACGAGCCTCCGAGGTTTTGTATTGAAGTCAATGTTCCCCGAGGAGGACGGAAGCTGGCTGTCCTCCAGCTACACCATGGTGCTGTTGAACTTACTATAAACCTTCATTGCAAAACAACAGTGTGTCTAAATTGATTATCTGGTGAAATATGAATATATTTAGAAACTTTTGACTGGTACTGTATATGTCAACAGTGCCCCAACACTGTCTTATTTATCATAACCATTAGAGATAAATCTTAATTGCCTCATATATTCAGTCAATAAAAACAATTGCCATTTAAGATGAATTTATTGAAACTGTAATATCAACTGGTTACATCATGGAACACAATCTGTAATATCAACTGGTTATTATATCATGGAACACAATCTGTAATATCAACTGGTTATTATATCATGGAACGCAATCTGTAATATCAACTGGTTATTATATCATGGAACACAATCTGTACTATCAACTGGTTATTATATCATGGAACACAATCTGTAATATCAACTGGTTATTATATCATGGAACACAATCTGTAATATCAACTGGTTATTATATCATGGAACACAATCTGTAATATCAACTGGTTATTATATCATGGAACACAATCTGTAATATCAACTGGTTATTATATCATGGAACACAATCTGTAATATCAACTGGTTATTATATCATGGAACACAATCTTTAAAAAGGCAGTAACCTCAGCAGAGGTGCTTGTTTGAGACTAGGGCTGAGCAAGGGCATAGTCTTGTTTTGTTCATTTACCAGACAAGACTCTCTTATTTCCTGAGCCTTTACCACAAGCAAGCCATCTATTTCATAGCAACAAAAAAAACATGAGGTAACATCACAGAATAAAATGGAGGAAAATATTTTTCTAAATGAAAAAAGTTGCCAGGGTCGAAGTGATGTGAATCTGGAACAGTTATTCTCAGATTGATTATTTGAAAACGGGTCTTATTTTCAGTTATCCTTATCCTACAGGATAATTTAGTTTATTCTGCCTGTTCTTTAGACTTTTCTAAATGGCTAAACAATTACTCCATAATGAACACTGTATGGTGATGAATTACAGCCAAACCATCTGGTGAGTAGACCTAGGCTTAATGATTCTGACGAAAACACTCTCTTTGTCTTTATCAAACTAATGTTTTTGCATATTTTCAGTGTGGAACCTGTCTATGTTTAGGGGTGGGGGGGGGGGGGGCAAACCAATTATACATAGCACTAGCAGTTTGCAAAGTAGCTTAAGCGATGCAATTATTTCGAAACTGCAGCACATTGTCTATTTTGAATTTGTGATAGAAATGTTGTCATTTGGCAAGGAAGTTAGATTGTGTATCTGTATCACTTAAAGGCATTTTTTAAGCCCACCGTCCTATTCTTTTTATAGTCATTAATTTCTGTAGGCCTAAGGGGAACATAATACACGCGTGTTGAGGGAGCGGTCGGAACGCAACAGAGAGACGCTGGGCGGAAATGGAATTTTAGGAAAAATAACTGTGATACTTGCCTTAGTTAAAAGAAAATTGTCGTGCCCTGCAAATTTACTTATACAAATGGAACACTAGAGTCAAAGCAAATAAACATGGTCTTCAATACTAAATATTATTATTTATTTATTTAAATGGGGGAGGGGTTGACATCTGATTATTCATACCCATCCTACCGCTGGGCTATAAAGGCATGTTACATTGTACAAATCAGCTACAGCGCTGGCGCCTGACAGATACGAAGGAGTTGTGATAAACGTAAGGCAGACCAGGCAGCCGCTCGAGCATTCATTTATATTGACCTTTAAAGATCAAGATGAGTCACAAATGGCACCGTATTCCCTTTAGCCATATGGGCCCTGGTTAAATGTAGTACACTGTATAGTAAACAGGAAGCCATTTGGGACACGCGGCTCACAAAGGATCCATCTCGTGACTAAGCATAATGTTTCCATTTGAACGTGTTCTAGTACATACCTAGAGTACCTTATCGGAAGAGCTAGCATGGCTCTATCAAATCACGGTTATACCTCGGGATCAAAATGATGTGACCGTAAAGATCTCGATTTCTGTGTGACTATGTCATGGCAATGAGGGATTTGTAGTTGATGCCGAAGCTTTCCAGATAATTCAAATCAGCCTACAAAAATACTACTTTGATCTACTCTAGAAAAACACATAAGTGCAATCAAATCTTGAAAAACGGAACTTGTTTATTACAGTGTTTCCGCCACGTAAAATAAATATGGAACAATTACGAATAGCTTTAATGAATAGAAAAATCTGACAACACCATAGTAGTATAATTTATCTATTTACCTCGTCGGCTTGTTCTATGCCAGAGTAATAAATATTCCTCAAGGCACATTCCAGTTACGAGTGCCATAGGGGTCCTTGCCAGAATGGGAATATAGGCTGCAAAAGTTGGCTACATTTACTTAGTAGGCTACTCAAACGTTTACCAACCACACCGGTTTACACTTTATATGGCTTGCGTATGGTATAATAAACAAAAGCCTGAATTAATGATAACAGAATTGTCGAAAACAAATAGGTCTACCTGCCTGCACTTAGTGCAGGTTGTGTGTCCATCTACCATCTACCAAGTTGTTCTTCCAAACTGGCGCCTTACCTTGCGCAACACCTGTTTCCACGATGGTGTTGTAATCTATTCTCTTATCGTAACCACCCTTTTTATTTATCCGGTTAATAAGCCTACGTTAGCCATTTTTTGCGTAAACTAGGCTATCCTGGGAAAGTAAACTTAGCAACGTGGGGAGAGGGAACAAACTATCCAATTTCTAACACTTGTGAAGAAACTAGGACGTTTTATCGCCATATAAATAAGGTACAGTTCCCGGCTCCACACACTCCCAATGCGTGGCTGGTAGCCTTATGTCTGCCTTGCTGCTAACAGAATGGAATTCGCAAAACAACAAGTTCATGGGTATTTAAAAAGTGCATTATCTGGATTTAAAAATGTTTTTTTTCCGACCTGCAATGTAATTGTTCTGAACCGCGAAAAAAAAAAAAATCCACCCGCCAGCTGTTTATTTCTTTGCAGCTCACCCCATGGGGATCTGACCTGATGCAGGACTCTACTTATGACGAGCCCAATGGGGTTATATATGATCCAATATGTTCAAATCATTTTAACAAATAATTTTACCAACATGTTATATGGCAAAATTCTGCATAAACCAGAGCAAACACTGGTTTATTTCTTTACCCCTCCTCCCCCTTATGTGGCCCAGTAAAATGTCAGGAAATGAGAGTCTTGCTCTTCTCTTCTGTGGGATGTATGGATGGATGGGTGACACACAGTGGAATGAGGAGCGAGAGAGCGAGGGCTACACTACAGAGACATACAGTATACTACAGAGACATACAGTATACCACAGAGACCTACAGTATACTATAGACCTACATTATACTAGAGACATACAGTATACTACAGAGACCTACAGTATACTACAGAGACCTACAGTATACCACAGAGACCTATAGTATACCACAGAGACCTACAGTATACCACAGAGACCTACAGTATACTACAGAGACCTACCGTATACTACAGAGACCTACAGTATACTACAGAGACCTACAGTATACCACAGAGACCTACAGTATACTACAGAGACCTACAGTATACTACAGAGACCTACAGTATTACTACAGAGACCTACAGTATACTACAGAGACCTACAGTATACTACAGAGACCTACAGTATACTACAGAGACCTACAGTATACCACAGAGACCTACAGTATACTAGAGACCTACAGTATACTACAGAGACCTACAGTATACTACAGAGACCTACAGTATACCACAGAGACCTACAGTATACTAGAGACCTACAGTATACTACAGAGACCTACAGTATTACTACAGAGACCTACAGTATTACTACAGAGACCTACAGTATACTAGAGACCTACAGTATACTACAGAGACCTACAGTATTACTACAGAGACCTACAGTATACTACAGAGACCTACAGTATTACTACAGAGACCTACAGTATACTACAGAGACCTACAGTATACTACAGAGACCTACAGTATTACTACAGAGACCTACAGTATACTACAGAGACCTACAGTATTACTACAGAGACCTACAGTATACTACAGAGACCTACAGTATACTACAGAGACCTACAGTATACCACAGAGACCTACAGTATACTAGAGACCTACAGTATACTACAGAGACCTACAGTATTACTACAGAGTTCTACAGTATACTACAGAGACCTACAGTATACTACAGAGACCTACAGTATACTACAGAGACCTACAGTATTACTACAGAGACCTACAGTATTACTACAGAGACCTACAGTATACTACAGAGACCTACAGTATTACTACAGAGACCTACAGTATACTACAGAGACCTACAGTATACCACAGAGACCTACAGTATACTAGAGACCTACAGTATACTACAGAGTTCTACAGTATACTACAGAGACCTACAGTATACTACAGAGACCTACAGTATACCACAGAGACCTACAGTATACTACAGAGACCTACAGTATACTACAGAGACCTACAGTATACCACAGAGACCTACAGTATACTACAGAGACCTACCGTATACTACAGAGACCTACAGTATACTACAGAGACCTACAGTATACCACAGAGACCTACAGTATACTAGAGACCTACAGTATACTACAGAGACCTACAGTATTACTACAGAGTTCTACAGTATACTACAGAGACCTACAGTATACTACAGAGACCTACCGTATACTACAGAGACCTACAGTATACTACAGAGACCTACAGTATACCACAGAGACCTACAGTATACTACAGAGACCTACAGTATACTACAGAGACCTACAGTATTACTACAGATACCTACAGTATACTACAGAGACCTACAGTATACTACAGAGACCTACAGTATACTACAGAGACCTACAGTATACTACAGAGACCTACAGTATTACTACAGAGACCTACAGTATACTACAGAGACCTACAGTATACTACAGAGACCTACAGTATACTACAGAGACCTACAGTATTACTACAGAGACCTACAGTATTACTACAGAGACCTACAGTATACTACAGAGACCTACAGTATTACTACAGAGACCTACAGTATTACTACAGAGACCTACAGTATACTACATAGACCTACAGTATTACTACAGAGACCTACAGTATACTACAGAGACCTACAGTATTACTACAGAGACCTACAGTATACTACAGAGACCTACAGTATTACTACAGAGACCTACAGTATTACTACAGAGACCTACAGTATTACTACAGAGACCTACAGTATACTACAGAGACCTACAGTATACCACAGAGACCTACAGTATACTAGAGACCTACAGTATACTACAGAGACCTACAGTATACTACAGAGACCTACAGTATACCACAGAGACCTACAGTATACTAGAGACCTACAGTATACTACAGAGACCTACAGTATTACTACAGAGACCTACAGTATTACTACAGAGACCTACAGTATACTAGAGACCTACAGTATACTACAGAGACCTACAGTATTACTACAGAGACCTACAGTATACTACAGAGACCTACAGTATTACTACAGAGACCTACAGTATACTACAGAGACCTACAGTATACTACAGAGACCTACAGTATTACTACAGAGACCTACAGTATATTACAGAGACCTACAGTATTACTACAGAGACCTACAGTATACTACAGAGACCTACAGTATACTACAGAGACCTACAGTATACCACAGAGACCTACAGTATACTAGAGACCTACAGTATACTACAGAGACCTACAGTATTACTACAGAGTTCTACAGTATACTACAGAGACCTACAGTATACTACAGAGACCTACAGTATACTACAGAGACCTACAGTATTACTACAGAGACCTACAGTATTACTACAGAGACCTACAGTATACTACAGAGACCTACAGTATTACTACAGAGACCTGCAGTATACTACAGAGACCTACAGTATACCACAGAGACCTACAGTATACTAGAGACCTACAGTATACTACAGAGTTCTACAGTATACTACAGAGACCTACAGTATACTACAGAGACCTACAGTATACCACAGAGACCTACAGTATACTACAGAGACCTACAGTATACTACAGAGACCTACAGTATACCACAGAGACCTACAGTATACTACAGAGACCTACCGTATACTACAGAGACCTACAGTATACTACAGAGACCTACAGTATACCACAGAGACCTACAGTATACTAGAGACCTACAGTATACTACAGAGACCTACAGTATTACTACAGAGTTCTACAGTATACTACAGAGACCTACAGTATACTACAGAGACCTACCGTATACTACAGAGACCTACAGTATACTACAGAGACCTACAGTATACCACAGAGACCTACAGTATACTACAGAGACCTGCAGTATACTACAGAGACCTACAGTATTACTACAGATACCTACAGTATACTACAGAGACCTACAGTATACTACAGAGACCTACAGTATACTACAGAGACCTACAGTATACTACAGAGACCTACAGTATTACTACAGAGACCTACAGTATTACTACAGAGACCTACAGTATTACTACAGAGACCTACAGTATTACTACAGAGACCTACAGTATACTACAGAGACCTACAGTATACTACAGAGACCTACAGTATACTACAGAGACCTACAGTATTACTACAGAGACCTACAGTATACTACAGAGACCTACAGTATTACTACAGAGACCTACAGTATACTACAGAGACCTACAGTATTACTACAGAGACCTACAGTATACTACAGAGACCTACAGTATTACTACAGAGACCTACAGTATTACTACAGAGACCTACAGTATTACTACAGAGACCTACAGTATTACTACAGAGACCTACAGTATTACTACAGAGACCTACAGTATTACTACAGAGACCTACAGTATACTACAGAGACCTACAGTATACTACAGAGACCTACAGTATTACTACAGAGACCTACAGTATTACTACAGAGACCTACAGTATTACTACAGAGACCTACAGTATTACTACAGAGACCTACAGTATTACTACAGAGACCTACAGTATTACTACAGAGACCTACAGTATACTACAGAGACCTACAGTATTACTACAGAGACCTACAGTATACTACAGAGACCTACAGTATTACTACAGAGACCTACAGTATACTACAGAGACCTACAGTATACCGTTTTTTAGTTTTTTTCACTATTTACATTTATTTGAAATGTCACTATTTAGATATTTTAGAAATTTCACTGAGAAGGTATATCTGTTTGGTATAGCTGTTTTCTCCATATACATATTTCAACAAGGATGTTTTCTTGTAGTTTACAGAAGTCTTCACCAGGGAAATGCTCACTACAAACCCGTAGATCAAAATCACAACGTCTGTGGATGATAATGTTTACGAGTCTTTTTGTAGAACAACTGTCCAAAAACACAGTCTCAGTAGACCTGGATCGTCCAAAGACTGTGAAACGCTATCGTACTGTGTTTTCATGTTGGGATTGCACACTATTTTCAACAATATTCAGCAAGTCACCCAACAATATTCTTTGCAACGTTAAGAGAATTTCCTAGGCCACCTAACTTAAACATTGTATGAATGGCATCACAACTAAGCATATTTGGTTTCTTATAGCATATCCACACTGTTCCCACAATCAAATGAAATGTTCTTGGACCCAAAAAAGCTGTTCTGGCAACATCAAAGGACTGTTTTGTGCACCCTGATACAAACACTATCTGATTGTCAGCATAACTGAACCGTTTTTTTGTGTTTTGGGAACCTATCTCTTGTCTTAACCCCACAATGTACCCACAAACCTAAAGAAATATTCTGGTAACCTTAAAAGAACAGACACAATGTGTTCTGGGAGTTTTTTTGCACCCTAAAATAAACATTCTAGAATCCTCCACACAACTGGATGGTTTGTGTGTCTTTCGTAACGTCTGAACAATGTTTTCGTCAAACTTTTCCAACAACCTAATGAAACATTCTGGGAACATTTAAAGAACAAATTAAATGTGTTCTAGGAACATTCTTGCAAGATACGGGGAATATTCTTATAAAATAATTCAAATAAATCAATAATAATATAAAATAATGCCACGCAATTCTAAGCCAATCTTATCTGCTAAATGAACTAGTGTAGCCCACAGCCATATGACATAGCCAGATCAGGACCTAACATCAGGACAACTCAGAGTATGCTGTTCTGTTCTGAAATAGACTACATTTTCTTCATATCATGTTTCTTTAGACCTGTCTAAAATAAATAATGGATTTATTGTGACGGTGTAGACTATATTACATGGATTTATTCGACCTATTCAAATGGAGATGTACCAAAGTTCTGCATCACTGGCTTGTAGGCTGTGTGTGGAAGGCAGGAGGTGCTAAATGTGTTTATATTAACTAAAGGTAAACTGCGTGTCATCATCACAAACCTGACGTTTTTTTTTTTTAAAGAGACAGGGTACAGTTTTCAATGTAATGTATCTTCATAGGAAAATAGTGCAATATTCCACAAATGACCTTGTCATTTCAAAGACAGAAATATTCACATCAACGTTCTACCTTTTATGATACAACTGTCTTTACAGTGTTACATATTCGTTTCTAGGACTCAACATGTGTTTCTGAAGTAGATAGAATTCATATAGGCCCAATATAGTCTGCATTTCAGTTAAACAAGTCTTATTTTCCGGTGCTCCTACATTTTATGTCGGTGCTCCTAACTTGTATGTCGGTGCGCCTAACTTTTATGTCGGTGCTCCTAACTTTTATGTCGGTGCTCCTAACTTTTATGTCGGTGCTCCTAACTTTTATGTCGGTGCTCCTAACTTTTATGCCGGTGCTCCTAACTTTTATGCCGGTGCTCCTAACTGTCTTATGTTGGAAGCACCAGTGCTAACAATTGTTTTTTAAATTTATTTACAGCCCTGTGCACCCATGTACACACATACACACACACACACACACACACACACACACACACACATACTAACACATGGAGTCACGCTTCACACACACACACACACACACACACACACACACACACACACACACACACACACACACACACACACACACACACACACACACACACACACACACACACACACACACACACACACACACACACACACATACACACATACACACACACACAATCACACACATGATCAGTGGAGTTTTTCAAAAACAAATATCAAATGGTCGATGGCGAGTAAATATGAATAAGTCCTGCTCAGGGAATATGATTTAAAAGGCCCTGCCTGGAAAGTGTCTGCTTGGCCTTCTTCATGTGCATTTCATGGAGGAACATGACTGACAGAGATGCAGGTGTGTGTCAGTCTACTGATCAGTGCTGACAACTCACTGATCTGCTTCCACGTGTTTCTTATTAAGCTATGAGCTGTGACTCATCTATAAACAGGTGTGTGTCAGTCTACTGATCAGTGCTGATAACTCACTGATCTGCTTCCACGTGTTTCTTATTAAGCTATGAGCTGTGACTCATCTATAAACAGGTGTGTTTAGTTTCGTGCTGTGACTCATCTATAAACAGGTGTGTTTAGTTCCTTGCTGTGACTCATCTCATCTATAAACAGGTGTGTTTAGTTTAGTGCTGTGACTCATCTATAAACAGGTGTGTTTAGTTTAGTGCTGTGACTCATCTATAAACAGGTGTGTTTAGTTTAGTGCTGTGACTCATCTATAAACAGGTGTGTTTAGTTTAGTGCTGTGACTCATCTATAAACAGGTGTGTTTAGTTTAGTGCTGTGACTCATCTATAAACAGGTGTGTTTAGTTTAGTGCTGTGACTCTCTATAAACAGGTGTGTTTAGTTTAGTGCTGTGACTCATCTATAAACAGGTGTGTTTAGTTTAGTGCTGTGACTCTCTATAAACAGGTGTGTTTAGTTTAGTGCTGTGACTCTCTATAAACAGGTGTGTTTAGTTTTGTGCTGTGAATCATCTATAAACAGGTGTGTTTAGTTTAGTGCTGTGACTCATCTATAAACAGGTGTGTTTAGTTTAGTGCTGTGACTCATCTATAAACAGGTGTGTTTAGTTTAGTGCTGTGACTCTCTATAAACAGGTGTGTTTAGTTTAGTGCTGTGACTCATCTATAAACAGGTGTGTTTAGTTTAGTGCTGTGACTCATCTATAAACAGGTGTGTTTAGTTTAGTGCTGTGACTCTCTATAAACAGGTGTGTTTAGTTTAGTGCTGTGACTCATCTATAAACAGGTGTGTTTAGTTTAGTGCTGTGACTCTCTATAAACAGGTGTGTTTAGTTTTGTGCTGTGACTCATCTATAAACAGGTGTGTTTAGTTTCGTGCTGTGACTCATCTATAAACAGGTGTGTTTAGTTTAGTGCTGTGACTCATCTATAAACAGGTGTGTTTAGTTTAGTGCTGTGGCTCTCTATAAACAGGTGTGTTTAGTTTAGTGCTGTGACTCTCTATAAACAGGTGTGTTTAGTTTAGTGCTGTGACTCATCTATAAACAGGTGTGTTTAGTTTAGTGCTGTGACTCTCTATAAACAGGTGTGTTTAGTTTTGTGCTGTGACTCATCTATAAACAGGTGTGTTTAGTTTCGTGCTGTGACTCATCTATAAACAGGTGTGTTTAGTTTAGTGCTGTGACTCATCTATAAACAGGTGTGTTTAGTTTAGTGCTGTGACTCATCTATAAACAGGTGTGTTTAGTTTAGTGCTGTGACTCATCTATAAACAGGTGTGTTTAGTTTAGTGCTGTGACTCATCTATAAACAGGTGTGTTTAGTTTAGTGCTGTGACTCATCTATAAACAGGTGTGTTTAGTTTAGTGCTGTGACTCATCTATAAACAGGTGTGTTTAGTTTAGTGCTGTGGCTCTCTATAAACAGGTGTGTTTAGTTTAGTGCCGTGACTCATCTATAAACAGGTGTGTTTAGTTTCGTGCTGTGACTCATCTATAAACAGGTGTGTTTAGTTTAGTGCTGTGACTCATCTATAAACAGGTGTGTTTAGTTTAGTGCTGTGACTCATCTATAAACAGGTGTGTTTAGTTTAGTGCTGTGACTCTCTATAAACAGGTGTGTTTAGTTTTGTGCTGTGACTCATCTATAAACAGGTGTGTTTAGTTTCGTGCTGTGACTCATCTATAAACAGGTGTGTTTAGTTTAGTGCTGTGACTCATCTATAAACAGGTGTGTTTAGTGCAGTGACTCATCTATAAACAGGTGTGTTTAGTTTAGTGCTGTGACTCTCTATAAACAGGTGTGTTTAGTTTAGTGCTGTGACTCATCTATAAACAGGTGTGTTTAGTTTAGTGTTGTGACTCTCTATAAACAGGTGTGTTTAGTTTTGTGCTGTGACTCATCTATAAACAGGTGTGTTTAGTTTCGTGCTGTGACTCATCTATAAACAGGTGTGTTTAGTTTAGTGCTGTGACTCATCTATAAACAGGTGTGTTTAGTTTAGTGCTGTGACTCATCTATAAACAGGTGTGTTTAGTTTAGTGCTGTGACTCATCTATAAACAGGTGTGTTTAGTTTAGTGCTGTGACTCATCTATAAACAGGTGTGTTTAGTTTAGTGCTGTGACTCATCTATAAACAGGTGTGTTTAGTTTAGTGCTGTGACTCATCTATAAACAGGTGTGTTTAGTTTAGTGCTGTGACTCATCTATAAACAGGTGTGTTTAGTTTAGTGCTGTGACTCATCTATAAACAGGTGTGTTTAGTTTAGTGCTGTGACTCATCTATAAACAGGTGTGTTTAGTTTAGAACAAGACACTTGGTTCCCTTTGTTGAATATGAGACATCTGTTTTTCTTTCTGGTTTTTCTTTCTGGTATACAGAGTTTTTTGTTGTTGTTGAAAAACATAATGTTTGATGTTAGTTATTGACACCTGGTTGAATCCTTAGTCTTAGTCCTGTAAGCTCAGCTCTGCCAAACCAATCATTATTCATATATTCATTACTAAAGATGAACAGTCACAGATTACTCTTCCAACAGGGATCCTTGACATGGGTTGGATCCGATGTGATGCTTTATAAATCAAAGTACACTCAAATACTTGGATTGAGATCAATGGCCATGAAATGGGACGTTATCCATCTTCACTCTGACTCCACATCTTAATGCATATGGGGTACGGAGTGTGTGTGTGTGTGTTATGTGTTTAAGCTCATAACTGTCGATGAGTTGTCGGAATGGTAGTAGGGGGGGGGACGACGACGACTGTGTACTCTCACAAACCTCAAACCTATCTCTACTCTGACTCCTCAAATCTAACTCTACTCTGACTGTGCTTCCTCAAACCTCAAATCTAACTCTACTCTGACTGTGCCTCCTCAAACCTCAAACCTATCTCTACTCTGACTCCTCAAACCTAACTCTACTCTGACTGCTTCCTCAAACCTCAAACCTAACTCTACCCTGACTCTGCCTCCTCAAACCTCAAACCTAACTCTACTCTGACTCTGCCTCCTCAAACCTAACTCTACTCCCAACTCTGCCTCCTCAAACCTCAAACCTAACTCTGCTCCCAACTCTGACTCCAGAAACTTCAAACCTAACTCTACTCTGACTCTGCCTCCTCAAACCTCAAACCTAACTCTGCCCCCAACTCTGCCTCCTCAAACCTCAAACTTAACTCTACTCTGACTCTGACTCCTCAAACCTAACTATACTCCGACTCTGACTCCTCAAACCTAACTCTTCTCCGACTCTGCCTCCTCAAACCTAACTCTACTCCGACTCTGACTCCTCAAATCTAACTATACTCTGACTGTGCCTCCTCAAACCTCAAATCTAACTCTACTCTGACTCCTCAAACCTAACTCTACTCTGCCTCCTCAAACCTCAAACCTAACTCTACTCTGACTCCTCAAATCTAACTCTACTCTGACTGTGCCTCCTCAAACCTAACTCTACTCTGACTCCTCAAACCTAACTCTACTCTGACTCCTCAAACCTCAAACCTAACTCTACTCCGACTCCGACTCTGCCTCCTCAAACCTCAAACCTAACTCTGCTCCCAACTCTGACTCCAGAAACTTCAAACCTAACCTAACTCTGCCTCCTCAAACCTCAAACCTAACTCTACTCTGCCTCCTCAAACCTCAAACCTAACTCTGCTCCGACTCTGCCTCCTCAAACCTCAAACCTAACTCTACTCCGACTCTGACTCCTCAAACCTAACTCTACTCCGACTCTGCCTCCTCAAACCTAACTCTACTCCGACTCTGCCTCCTCAAACCTAACTCTGACTCTGACTCCAGCTACGGCTTCCTAACGAGGACATGCAGGAACACCAGAGGAGTTCTGGCTTTGTCCTTCCCACTCATCCCTGTCTCATCGCTCTCTTTCTCATCTCTCAATCTCTCCAGTATTCCCTGTCTATTGTTCTCTTGCTAATAAGATCCACTGTGTGTGTGTGTGTGTGTGTGTGTGTGTGTGTGTGTGTGTGTGTGTGTAAATCCACTTCAAAACAACATAATTATCACATCCTGTTTGAAATCCTTCCCTTCTCTCCCTCTCTTCTGCCTCATATGTCTATTGGTCTTCTCTCTCTCCCCCTTCATCTGTTTTTTCTTGGCAGGCGCAGAGAGAGGGAGCTCGAGTCAGGGAGGAGGAGACAAAGAAGTGAAGGGAGAGAGGGAAGGAAGAGGAGGAGAAGGGACAGAAAGGAGAGAGGAGAGAGGGAAGAGGAGAGAGGAGAGAGGGAAGGAAGAGGAGGTGAAGGGACAGAAAGGAGAGAGGAGAGAGGGAAGGAAGAGGAGGAGACAAAGAAGTGAAGGGAGAGAGGGAAGGAAGCGGAAGAGGAGAGGGGAGAGAGGAGAGAGGGAAGGAAGAGGAGGAGAAGGGACAGAAAGGAGAGAGGAGAGAGGGAAGGAAGCGGAGGAGAAGGGACAGAGAGCAGAGATGAGAGAGGGAAGGAAGCTGAAGAGAAAGGACAGAGAGGAGAGAGGGAAGGAATCGGAAGAGAAGGGACAGAGAGGAGAGAGGAGAGAGGGAAGGAAGCGGAGGAGAAGGGACAGAGAGGAGAGAGGGAAGGAAGCTGAAGAGAAAGGACAGAGAGGAGAGAGGGAAGGAAGCTGAAGAGAAAGGACAGAGAGGAGAGAGGAGAGAGGGAAGGAAGCTGAAGAGAAAGGACAGAGAGGAGAGAGGGAAGGAATCGGAAGAGAAGGGACAGAGAGGAGAGAGGAGAGAGGGAAGGAAGCTGAAGAGAAAGGACAGAGAGGAGAGAGGGAAGGAATCGGAAGAGAAGGGACAGAGAGGAGAGAGGAGAGAGGGAAGGAAGCGGAGGAGAAGGGACAGAGAGGAGAGAGGAGAGAGGGAAGGAAGCTGAAGAGAAAGGACAGAGAGGAGAGAGGGAAGGAATCGGAAGAGAAGGGACAGAGAGGAGAGAGGAGAGAGGGAAGGAAGCTGAAGAGAAAGGACAGAGAGGAGAGAGGGAAGGAAGCTGAAGAGAAAGTACAGAGAGGAGAGAGGAGAGAGGGAAGGAAGCTGAAGAGAAAGTACAGAGAGGAGAGAGGAGAGAGGGAAGGAAGCTGAAGAGAAAGGACAGAGAGGAGAGAGGAGAGAGGAGAGAGGGAAGGAAGCTGAAGAGAAAGGACAGAGAGGAGAGAGGAGAGAGGGAAGGAAGCTGAAGAGAAAGGACAGAGAGGAGAGAGGGAAGGAATCGGAAGAGAAGGGACAGAGAGGAGAGAGGAGAGAGGGAAGGAAGCTGAAGAGAAAGGACAGAGAGGAGAGAGGGAAGGAATCGGAAGAGAAGGGACAGAGAGGAGAGAGGAGAGAGGGAAGGAAGCTGAAGAGAAAGGACAGAGAGGAGAGAGGGAAGGAAGCTGAAGAGAAAGTACAGAGAGGAGAGAGGAGAGAGGGAAGGAAGCTGAAGAGAAAGTACAGAGAGGAGAGAGGAGAGAGGGAAGGAAGCTGAAGAGAAAGGACAGAGAGGAGAGAGGAGAGAGGAGAGAGGGAAGGAAGCTGAAGAGAAAGGACAGAGAGGAGAGAGGAGAGAGGGAAAGAAGCTGAAGAGAAAGGACAGAGAGGAGAGAGGAGAGAGGGAAGGAAGCTGAAGAGAAAGGACAGAGAGGAGAGAGGAGAGAGGGAAGGAAGCTGAAGAGAAAGGACAGAGAGGAGAGAGGAGAGAGGAGAGAGGAGAGAGAGGGAAGGAAGCGGAGGAGAAGGGACAGAGAGGAGAGAGGAGAAAGCGTTGGCTGGATTAGCATACCACACACGGCGAGGCCTGAGATTGGCTACTGGAGCAGATGTTGATATGCATATTCAAAAGCGGATGGGCCAGTGGACGGGTTGTGTGTGTGTGTGTGTCCCAAGAATGAATCCAGCAATAGAAGGTTGTCTATGAGATTTTAGTTTGAACCCAAATCCCAAATGTATTATGGATTATGTTAGCTAAGCCTCAATTTCACCGTATCTTTTAAAAGGAACATATTTAAAAACCATGTGAGATTGAACCTGCAATCTGAAGATCGGTAACCAAGGCCACCTGAAGATACCTGTGGTCTTGTGTTTCTCCCATATGGTCAAACAGATCACAACAGAACACGATTTCTGAGTGATTCAAATATTCCCATTCTCTTCGTATGCTGGGTACTTGTAAAACAGTATTTTCCAGGAGGGGGACTTTTTGCACCTTGACAGAAACATTGTAGACTCATCCACACCAGTGACCAGTTTTTGTGTTTTGAGAACATATATGTTTCCACTGGACTGTTCCCACAAAACTAATGAAACATTCAGGGAACCTTTAAATAACAGATCAAATGTGTTCCAGGAATGTTTTTGCAGCATCAGGTAAATGTTTTCAGTAGCCCCCACTGGGCATAACCATCTGCCTCTGGTTCCAAAGGTTGCATGTTCAAATCCAGCGACGGAAATATATTTTTTTGTATTTTTGTTTTAAGTCCCAAACCTTAACTTCACTTACCTTAATTAACCATTCAGAGTTAACGCCAAAACATAACCTTAAACACTTTGAAATTTGATCTTTGCAACAACTTCGAAATTTAATGTGTTGAGAAAAGTGGATGAACGTTTAATCCTGACATGAGACTGTGAGAGCTGGTTGAATACAGGACACATCTTTTTCAGGAACACAATGTGGTGTCTCTAATAAACACTTCAACTGTGATATAACACCTTTGCTTTTCACTCTCTCTTCAACACCAGACCAGAGGATAAAGATACTCTATTCTTCTTAGAGAGAACCCAGTTCCCTCATCTGTGTGTCATAAATGGGTCCACAGAGGCCTATGGGTTGGGGCTGTCATTGTGGATCAGTGGATTATCTTTTAGCTGAGAACACACACATCACACATACTCGTGCACACACACACACTTGTGTGCGTGCGCGCGCAAACACACACACACACACACACACACACACACACACACACACACACACACACACACACACACACACACACACACACACACACACACACACACACACACACACACATATATATATGTATATACACAGTATATATATATGCACTGTGAGCCAGAACCCTGTACTAGACTGTAGGCATGTTGGGCAGACATAGGTGTACGCATATATACACACACACGCACACACACACACGCACACACACACACACACGCACACACACACACACACACACACACACACACACACACACACACACACACACACACACACACACACACACACACACACACACACACAAACACACATATACAGTGGGGCAAAAAAGTATTTAGTCAGCCACCAATTGTGCAAGTTCTCCCACTTAAAAAGATGAGAGAGGCCTGTAATTTTCATCATAGGTACACTTCAACTATGACAGACAGGTGTAGGTGCCCTCCAGGACACCTACACCACCTGATGTCACAGGAAGGCCAAAAATATCAACCACCCGAGCCACTGCCTGTTCACCCCGCTATCATCCAGAAGGCGAGGTCAGTACAGGTGCATCAAAGCAGGGACCGAGAGGCTGAAAAACAGCTTCTATCTCAAGGCCATCAGACCACTAACACATAGAGGAGGCTGCCTACCTAAAGCCTCAATATCACTGGCCACTTTAATAAATGGATCACTAGTCACTTTAAAAAATGCCACTTTAATAATGTCTACATATCTTACATTACTTATCTCATACTGTATGTATATACTGTATTCTATACCATCTACTGCATCTTGCCTATGCTGCACGGCCATCGCTCATCCATATATTTATATGTATATATTCTTATTCCTCCGTTTAGATTCGTGTGTATTAGGTAGTTGTTGGGGAATTGTTAGATATTACTTGTTAGATATTACTGCACTGTCTGAGCCAGAACTAAAAGCACAAGCATTTCACTCCACTCACAATAACATCTGCTAACCGTGTGACCAATAACATCTGCTAAACATGTGTATGTGACCAATAACATCTGCTAACCGTGTGACCAATAACATCTGCTAACCATGTGACCAATAACATCTGCTAACCATGTGTATGTGACCAATAACATCTGCTAACCATGTGTATGTGACCAATAACATCTGCTAACCATGTGCATTTGACCAATAACATCTGCTAACCATGTGTATGTGACCAATAACATCTGCTAACCATGTGTATGTGACCAATAACATCTGCTAACCGTGTGTATGTGACCAATAACATCTGCTAACCGTGTGTATGTGACCAATAACATCTGCTAACCGTGTGTATGTGACCAATAACATTTTGATTTGATATTTGATGAATAAAGGTATTATTTTAAGGCCCATGAGGCACAATGACCCAAATCTGTCTGTCACGTTCTGACCTTTATTTCCTTTGTTTTGTCATTATTTAGTATGGTCAGGGAGTGAGTTGGGGTGGGCAGTCTATGTTTGTTCTTCTATGATTTGGGTATTTCTATGTTTCGGCCTAGTATGGTTCTCAATCAGAGGCAGGTGTCATTAGTTGTCTCTGATTGAGAATCATACTTAGGTAGCCTGGGTGTCACTGTGTGTTTGTGGGTGATTGTTCCTGTCTCTGGGCTGTTTTGGGTTTTCACGTTTCTTGTTTTTGTTAGTTTGTTCATGTGAAGTGGTTTATTAAACATGAATCAAAATAACCACGCTGCGCTTTGGTCCGCCTCTCCATCAATGGAAGAAATCCATTACAATCTGCTAACCATGTGACCAATAACATCTGCTAACCATGTGACCAATAACATCTGTTAACCATGTGACCAATAACATCTGTTAACCATGTGACCAATAACATCTGCTAACCATGTGACCAATAACATCTGTTAACCATGTGACCAATAACATCTGTTAACCATGTGACCAATAACATCTGCTAACCATGTGACCAATAACATCTGCTAACCATGTGACCAATAACATCTGCTAACCATGTGACCAATAACATCTGTTAACCATGTGACCAATAACATCTGTTAACCATGTGACCAATAACATCTGTTAACCATGTGACCAATAACATCTGTTAACCATGTGACCAATAACATCTGTTAACCATGTGACCAATAACATCTGCTAACCATGTGACCAATAACATCTGTTAACCACTGTGACCAATAATCTGCTAACCATGTGACCATAACATCTGTTAACCATGTGACCAATAACATCTGCTAACCATGTGACCAATAACATCTGTTAACATGTGACCAATAACATCTGCTAACCATGTGACCAATAACATCTGTTAACCATGTGACCAATAACATCTGCTAACCATGTGACCAATAACATCTGTTAACCATGTGACCAATAACATCTGCTAACCATGTGACCAATAACATCTGTTAACCATGTGACCAATAACATCTGCTAACCATGTGACCAATAACATCTGTTAACCATGTGACCAATAACATCTGCTAACCATGTGACCAATAACATCTGTTAACCATGTGACCAATAACATCTGCTAACCATGTGACCAATAACATCTGCTTAACCATGTGACCAATAACATCTGCTAACCATGTGACCAATAACATCTGCTAACCATGTGACCAATAACATCTGCTAACCATGTGACCAATAACATCTGCTAACCATGTGACCAATAACATCTGTTAACCATGTGACCAATAACATCTGCTAACCATGTGACCAATAACATCTGCTAACCATGTGACCAATAACATCTGCTAACCATGTGACCAATAACATCTGTAACCATGTGACCAATAACATCTGCTAACCATGTGACCAATAACATCTGCTAACCATGTGACCAATAACATCTGTTAACCATGTGACCAATAACATCTGTTAACCATGTGACCAATAACATCTGCTAACCATGTGACCAATAACATCTGTTAACCATGTGACCAATAACATCTGCTAACCATGTGACCAATAACATCTGTTAACCATGTGACAATAACATCTGCTAACCATGTGACCAATAACATCTGTTAACCATGTGACCAATAACATCTGCTAACCATGTGACCAATAACATCTGTTAACCATGTGACCAATAACATCTGCTAACCATGTGACCAATAACATCTGTTAACCATGTGACCAATAACATCTGCTAACCATGTGACCAATAACATCTGTTAACCATGTGACCAATAACTCTGCTAACCATGTGACCAATAACATCTGTTAACCATGTGACCAATAACATCTGCTAACCATGTGACCAATAACATCTGCTAACCATGTGACCAATAACATCTGTTAACCATGTGACCAATAACATCTGCTAACCATGTGACCAATAACATCTGTTAACCATGTGACCAATAACATCTGTTAACCATGTGACCAATAACATCTGCTAACCATGTGACCAATAACATCTGTTAACCATGTGACCAATAACATCTGCTAACCATGTGTATGTGACCAATAACATCTGCTAACCATGTGACCAATAACATCTGCTAACCATGTGTATGTGACCAATAACATCTGCTAACCATGTGTATGTGACCAATAACATCTGCTAACCATGTGCATTTGACCAATAACATCTGCTAACCATGTGTATGTGACCAATAACATCTGCTAACCATGTGTATGTGACCAATAACATCTGCTAACCGTGTGTATGTGACCAATAACATCTGCTAACCGTGTGTATGTGACCAATAACATCTGCTAACCGTGTGTATGTGACCAATAACATTTTGATTTGATATTTGATGAATAAAGGTATTATTTTAAGGCCCATGAGGCACAATGACCCAAATCTGTCTGTCACGTTCTGACCTTTATTTCCTTTGTTTTGTCATTATTTAGTATGGTCAGGGAGTGAGTTGGGGTGGGCAGTCTATGTTTGTTCTTCTATGATTTGGGTATTTCTATGTTTCGGCCTAGTATGGTTCTCAATCAGAGGCAGGTGTCATTAGTTGTCTCTGATTGAGAATCATACTTAGGTAGCCTGGGTGTCACTGTGTGTTTGTGGGTGATTGTTCCTGTCTCTGGGCTGTTTTGGGTTTTCACGTTTCTTGTTTTTGTTAGTTTGTTCATGTGAAGTGGTTTATTAAACATGAATCAAAATAACCACGCTGCGCTTTGGTCCGCCTCTCCATCAATGGAAGAAATCCATTACAATCTGCTAACCATGTGACCAATAACATCTGCTAACCATGTGACCAATAACATCTGTTAACCATGTGACCAATAACATCTGTTAACCATGTGACCAATAACATCTGTTAACCATGTGACCAATAACATCTGTTAACCATGTGACCAATAACATCTGCTAACCATGTGACCAATAACATCTGTTAACCATGTGACCAATAACATCTGCTAACCATGTGACCAATAACATCTGTTAACCATGTGACCAATAACATCTGCTAACCATGTGACCAATAACATCTGTTAACCATGTGACCAATAACATCTGCTAACCATGTGACCAAATAACATCTGTTAACCATGTGACCAATAACATCTGCTAACCATGTGACCAATAACATCTGTTAACCATGTGACCAATAACATCTGCTAACCATGTGACCAATAACATCTGTTAACCATGTGACCAATAACATCTGCTAACCATGTGACCAATAACATCTGCTAACCATGTGACCAATAACATCTGCTAACCATGTGACCAATAACATCTGCTAACCATGTGACCAATAACATCTGCTAACCATGTGACCAATAACATCTGTTAACCATGTGACCAATAACATCTGCTAACCATGTGACCAATAACATCTGCTAACCATGTGACCAATAACATCTGCTAACCATGTGACCAATAACATCTGCTAACCATGTGACCAA
>NC_034190.2:6552286-6554786 GCF_002021735.2 Oncorhynchus kisutch | reverse complement strand
CAGATTATTGAAAATAAAGTGAACAATGTAAAGTTCTACACAACCCACAATACAGGGGTTATTGTAGAGCGTGTGTTAAAAATGGAGCAAATCATGAAACATGTCCGACATACGGGCGAGAGTTTACAATGGTCACATATGGTATCAAGGCTTGTTGAGGATTCTGAAGAACTAGAAATAACTTTGGCTAAGATTTTACATTATTTGTTTGAACCACCCTTTAATGTGAATGTGTATCATATTTGTTGTTTATATACTTATATATCAGACGTGTGTGTTTTAAAAATTCAGCGAAACAAACCTGTAAATCTAAACAATATATACAGGGTGTTGCATGCTGTGATTGTTGAGAAACGGGGACTTGTATCTTGCAACAAATCCTGAATTGTCTGTATACGTAATAATTGTTGCATTCTTAAAATAAAAATTCACAAACTGAAATGTTGTCGTTATATGAAAGTGGCTCATTACAGTTATTGTACCTCAGAGAGGCAAGAAGGATGGCTGAGCAGCTGTTGAAAAACATATATTATAATCCCTCTAACCCCGGGTCTTATGGGGGTAAAGAGCGTTTACAGAGAGCTATAGTCGAAGAAACAGGTAGTCTGTTAAGCGATGCTAAAGTGAATGAATGGTTATCAGAGCAAGATGCCTACACTCTACATAAACCTGTAAGAAAACATTTTCCAAGAAATAGAGTTTTTTCTACGCATCCATTATCCCAATTTCAGGCGGATCTATGTGACATGCAGTCCCTTGCCGATAAAAATGATGGAAATCGCTACATGCTAACGGTTATAGATATTTTCTCTAAATTAGCCTATGTAAGGGTGTTAAAAATAAGAGCGGGGCAGAGGTGACCAGGGCCTTTGAATCGATCTTGAAGGCAGGAGGCGCCCCCAAGAAAGTGCAGACGGATGGCGGAAAAGAATTTTTTAATCAAACATTTCAGAAGCTAATGAATAAGTATAATATAGTACATTTTGCTACAGGCTCTGATTTGAAAGCTTCGGTTGTGGAACGCTTTAATAGGACTTTGAAAGAGCGGATGTGGCGCTATTTTACAGCTCACAACACCAACCGATATACAGACATAGTTCAGGATTTAGTAAACGGTTACAACCACAGCTACCATAAGACTATACGTATGAAGCCCTCGGAGGTCTCTTCGGAAAACTCTTTTCAAGTCTTTAAAAATATGTATGGTTTGTTCCCACTTCGCCGTAAGAAAAAAATGACTTTTAAATTCCTAGTGGGTGACTTGGTGCGTATATCAAAGTTGAGGGGTGTTTTCGACAAAAAATACGAACAAGGCTTTAGCTCGGAGTTGTTTACCGTTACCGAATGTCTGCCACGCATTCCGCCGGTCTACAAATTAAAAGATTATGACGGGGATCTTTTTATGAGAAGGAATTACAGAAGGTCCAGTTGGGTAAAGACAAAGTCTTTCACGTGGAGGAGATTCTAGATCAGAAGAGAGAAAAGGGTAAAAAATGGTTGCTGGTCCGCTGGAAAAACTGGCCTCAAAAGTTCAACAGTTGGGTATTGGAGCAGGATGTGGTGGAGGCAACGGGGGTTAATTTAAACCCCTAGTCATGATAACTAGCGCATCATTCGCGTGTACACAGTTGGGCATCATGGAACACAGCGGCTTCTACCTGACTCTCCCCAGTAATGCGTCGGCACAGATATATCGTAATAATCAGAGTTCGAAGTATACAACCAATTTTCCAAAGCCTATAGAGTTATCAGAGGCTTGGGAAGTAGGTCTCAGCGAGATTACATACCCCCATAGTTGGTATAATATCAAAGCTAAGGACCGTGATTTTTATTGCAAAAGGTTCTCGGAACCTGCGAAACTTATTAAGCTTAAAAAAGGTTTCTATAGAACCGTCGACAGGATCGTCTCAGAGTTGAATGAACACCTAACCCTGAACAAGATGGAAATATTCCTATTCTACAATCCAATCCATAAAAGGATACAAATCTCAGGGCCTGCTAACGGAGGTATAAAGACCAGCGGTAATTTATCCTACATGTTGGGGATGGGTCCCAATAAATGGACGTATGTGAACAATAAATTATTCCCATTCCCTGCGGATATACATGCAGGCTTTTACAACATATTTGTCTATACCGACATCATAACCTATCAAAGGGTCGGAGACAGCTGTGTGCCCCTCCTGCGAACAGTTCATATAGACGGCAAGGATGGGGACATCGTCACTGTCAATTATGACAAGCCGCACTACGTACATGTCAGCAAGAACTATATTGAAAACATTCTGGTTGAGCTTAAAACGGATCAGAACGAAAACATTGAATTTACTTATGGTAAAACGATTGTAAAACTCCACTTTAGACCCACCAAAACCTCTCTACATATATAATAGCTGTATTATATTTATAAACATAATACAAATAAAAGGGTTATGGAGCACCATCAGCTCGACCCTAACCGTTATGTTTCATACTATGTGGATCAAGTGGGTAATGGACT
>NC_034190.2:6546228-6552186 GCF_002021735.2 Oncorhynchus kisutch | reverse complement strand
TTCTCTAAAGCTTGAGAGAATTCTACAGTGACCCATACACCGGTCAGGGCTCTTTCTTGATCTGTGTGATCACAGGGGTTTCCTGGTTGTGGTTTTTCACAGCATGTGCGACAAAGGGGAAAGAAAGTTTTCCTTTAGGACCCTTGTAAGGCAACACAGGTATATAAACAGCCCCTAGGAGGGTAGACAGTCGCGTTGGATTAACCAAAATAATTTTGGGGGTTCGTCCAAAGTCGCGTGTGAATAATTTCAGGATGCCCTATAGGATAGAAATGAGGAACTCATTACATGAGGATATAGTGATGGAAAATCTACATAGCCTATTGTCTCGTCGGGTTGAGCTACATAACGCATGTCAAAGCATTGGTCCGGCCTCCAAACAAGGCCTGTCGCGGTTCCAGGGCTCTGGAGGGTCATAATGGGTAAGGAAGGCCTTAACACTAGATCTGCCTTTTTGAGGGCTGTCCATTCGTGCTCCCACAAACCACAACTTTTAACCCGTAAGTAGCCTTTAAAGAATTCAGTTTGTCTTGAAACTCTTGGTACATTTCCCCAAAAGTCTTTTGGGTTAGGACACACAAGGTGTGGGGGACAAAGCATAATTTACAACCGTGGAAGAAACAACCGTTGTACTCATACACTGTCTCAACCCCGTCAATCTGTGTGTATCCATCTACATGGTAAGGCCCAAAAGCCTTCTCCCCCCGATTCAAAGCATGTTGGATAAAAATATCTTTATCCTGGGCCAAGTACTCCAACCATTGAATGGAACCACTAGAGTAGGCCTTGAATTGGCGTCGGTAGTTGTCTGGCGATGGGATAGCTATAGATTCAGGAGTTAGATAGTGTGTACGATAGGTTTTCATGCACGCTGATGCAATAGTTGTACAGCTCCAGGGGTCAATGCCCGCATCTTTGATTACCTCTTCTCTGAATCTGAGGCATCCTTCACGAAGTATAACAACGTCATTGTCACAGTATGATTCCATCTCTTTATGGAAATCAAAAGTGCCATGTCTTACGGTCTCGTACCATGTCATGAATCTCTCACGCTCTTTGGGAGACATTTGATCACACCCGTACATTTCGGGGGCTGGATAAGATCCTATATAATGTAGATTCTCCTCAGATGTGAAGAAATGAGGGAAATAGCCTTTGACAGAGTTTTCAAAACCCAAGGCCTCTGGCATTTGAGCCAATCTCATGGGTAAGAAGCTTAAGCTGTCAATGTATCTCTGTTTGAAGGCGGGGTCAACAAAGCATAATATTTTACTCCCTTGAGCTATGACACTGGGTGCCACGCCTTGCTGTATCAAAGGGTTCAGAAGCAGATAGGAGTCATAGGCCCTAGCATTGCGAGCTATAAACGTGAAGTTTCTGTACTGGGCTTTTCTAAAATGTTTTAGAAAGAGCCGTGCACAATTGGGTCCCTCGGCCGACCATTTTTCACCCTTGAAAGTCATGGTTGACACAAAAATAGGCAAATGAACCCCTGATTGCTGATTTGTCTCAAAATCATAAAACACATATTTCTCTGTATGTTCATCTTCAGCCAAGGGCTGAATGTAACACTCATGTGTTACTTCTTGAACCGCTTCCGCGTCTCTGCTTTTCAAAGGACCTTTACAGATTGGGCATTGTATAATTCCACAAACATGAGGTTTAGGGCTATCTATTTTAAGGTTGTAATTGCAATGACATTTTGGACATTTCTTGTTAATGTCACAACTGCTTACAGATTTACATGCCTTGGGATGCCATGTTTCAGTTTTGTGTTTTTCGTAACAGTAGGCCGAACGACATGTGCGGTGACAATCCGCACAGGGGGTCAAGTTTAGCGGCTGCATAGGGCAATGTTTATCCAGACATACTGAACAGTTGTAACGGCACGAGTGCCCCCCCCATGCGTGTGTAGCCGGTATGACAGGCTGGACAGACATATGGCGCGCCTAAAAAGGCTGTGATGTTAGTTACGGCATAGTAATGCTCATTTTGCACATAAAAGTACATAGTCTTAGGATGTGGTTCGGGTATATTTTGGAACTTGAGGAGAGCGTCATTAGCCCTACTGTGGTACAAAACCACAATCTTGATGTTCAGAAAGTTTTCAAATTTGACTATGTCTGAGAAAGCCACAGCATCCTGTATACCGAGACCCACCGCAGTTTGTAGCTCTCGAGCTTTATGTAACGCGGCTTGATCAGTACATCCTGGGCTGAGTAAGTGGGCCAAACCTATGGCAAAACATAGCTTATTACCTGGATTGTGAACGTTTATGAGATAGGCCCTTTTATTGCTTATGATTTCGGACTGCATTAAACTCTCGAGCTTTCGTCTCTGACCCCCGCCCCCTTGTGGTTGGCGTACTAATTGTACTACAAGTTCGAGGGTCCTATCTGCTAGCACGTTTAAATTTGACTGAACAAGGCGTTCTAGCAGTTTAACAAATTGTTCAAGCTCTGCTTCACCATTCTGTAAAATAAGCGATACCTTGCTCTGTAGACTGTCTCCACAAATTTCCAACTGTAAGAGATTCCTAGGTTCGCTATAATCTCTAATCCTCGCTAACAGTTCATTCAAAGTGTCCATAAGCATTACGTAAAACACAGCATATTCCCGAATCTGACCCCCCCATGCGAAATTGAAAAACTGGCGAACCTCAATATTGTTGAATTTATTTCGACGCAAAACATGTACACTTCGATCAAGACCTCCCCCCTCCAGATTTGCTAGGCAATTGTCCAACTGTTCAAAAACATCGTATTGGGTTTCAGACTCTTCGGACATTGGTGTTAAAGGCTGATTTATAGGTGTCTGGGGTGCCGAATTAAACCTAGCGCTCTCGTTCTGTACACTGATCTCAAGACCGCCCCCCTCCAGATTTGCTAGACATTTGTCCAACTGTTCAAAAACATCATATTGACTTTCAGACTCTTCGGACAATGTTGTTAAAGGCTGTCTTAGAGGTGTCTGTGGGGCCGAATTAAACCTAGGGCTCGCGTTAAGCTGGGTAATTAGAGATATGATGGTTTCGGGAATCTGTGTTAACATGTTTTCCTCGGAAGGCCCTGACTCATTCATACGTGTAATAATGTCTATGAGTTCGGAGGGAATCTGGGATAATAGATTTTCATCTATTGTCATTATGTCAATTACCCCCGAATCATTCATATGGTTAACTATATCTTGGAGCTCTGTAGGGATCCTGGCTAAGAGGGTTTCAATTGTCTCACTTTGGTCTATAGGGGGCGCCATCTGTCTAATTAAGGATGTGTGTGTGTGTGTGTGTTTACATGTGTGTTTTTTAACGGCGGTATTTGCTTGTTTTAGCCCTAATGTTTTTTAACATACGGGGTAGCTCGCTACGCCAGAATGACACATCCTGATTGTATTGATGCTCGAGTAGAATACACATGCGCCTCTGGAGTAGAGCCTTTCGTGATTTTAAACCCAGGGTAAACGCTTTGAAAAAACGTTCTTGGTCTATTTCAGAATCTGCTGTTTCCCCCACAGAATTGGCCGATTCAAGAAGGTTGGCAGCTTCACAGAACATCAAATCGTCTACCTCAGAAATGTCATTTAAATCTTTGACATCATCAGGTTTCGCTGGTGTCTTTGGAGCCTCCTCGGGGATGCTTGTCTGGGCATCCTCCGATGTTTGTGCGTTGTGTTCATAAGCCGGTGAGGAGTCTGAAATAAAAATAATACATACACAAATAGGTTATTAACCCTCAAATATGTTAAAAATGCCAAATACATTTCAGATATAAGCCTATATATTAACAATACATTAATTAAATACCTCGGCTTTTTTGACGAGGGCTGTTCTGAAGAAGCTCTGAAACCAGGGGCTGATGTCTTTGTTCAACCTGTATTACAGCATCTGCAGGTTCGGTAGATGGTGAGCCTGAAAAAAACAAACAAACAAACAAAAAACAGCATTAGGCCTTGTTTTAACATATTCCGGCATAAAAAAAATATATAAATATTAAAATAATAATATATATAAATAATAATATATAATTGATTCATACCTAGTCCTTGGAACGACGTCTCGTGAATATCGGCCAAGTAGAATTGTTCGGGTGAAGCGGAACTGTGGATCTGAGCACTAATTATCCTTTGGTGTTTAGAAATATGGGGGACAACGTTGTCCTGGCCAAGGGGAGTTGACCTGCCGTTTAAAGTCTCTGTTCGCTGCTTTTGTGTAAATACATCCTGGGAGTAGGGCAGAATTGTCTCGTAGTCATATGCTTCGCAGAAACCGTTCAGGCTCCATAGGGCATCGTTTAACCTTCTAGGCTTTAGGTCCTCTGTAAACATATAAAATAACTTTTAATATAAGATGCCCACACTTTTTGTTTTTAAGGTATAAATATTTTTATGTATGGAATTCTTGGAGCTTACTTACGTTGACAATTCAGGGCAGGCGTTTGTTTGTCGGCACTTTGTTTCGGAGCCCCATTGGATGGTTCGAGCTCAGTTATACCTCGGAGTATCTGCGTGAATGCTTCAGAATCTATAAAACATTCGACAATATTAAAGCTATAATCACTTTAGCTAATATTGCCTTGTTATACGGTAAGCATACTGATCCTAATGATTGTTTAATATTTCTATAACATCCTACGCTTTTCAAACAATTCCCCACAACAATCAAATCTAATAAAGATTTATTTCAAGAACTCACCTTGCGATAGATCCATTAGACTGTTTTCCCCGATTATCTTTTTTAACGCTTCAGTCCGATAACGATTCTTGGAGTTTCTGGAGGTTCTGTTTGCATCGGAACTAAAACGCTGCTAACATTGCCCATGGTTTCTAGCGCTTTTGTACCCTACGACCTAGAGAAAAACCCCTGAATGATTTTTTTACATAGCATTTGGGGTTTGTCGTTTTTTTCGGGCTATACCCCCGCCCATGGTATATTTGACACATTTCAAACACATGGTATTGGGTGTGTCTAAACATTAGGATCCTTTTGGAGCTTCTAAAATCTCCGGGGTGCTAGCACCTAGATGCATGGGGTGTGTTGTTCTCGACATCGCTGGGATGAATGACTTTTTAGCCCACCTAAAAAAATAGTTTTATGAAAGGCCTTTAAGATTAGGAGTCGTAAGACACAATATTATTGTTGGGGGGTAGGCATCTGTTTTGCAGGCTAGTGTAAACCTTGGTTTCAAACGACCCACCAGGCATGCAAGGGTATTTTTTTAACAAACAACCGCCCCCCTTTTTCTGTTTTTGAAACACACACACACACACACACACACACACACACACACACAGCCACTACAGAAAACTCCCTCACGCACATACGCGCGCACATGGCTTTTTCCGCAAGATTTTTCTCAGGGACAGACTGCGCTAAGAGTGAACAAACGCGAGAGTTCATAACGTGGTGAGATTCTGATTTTAAAACCATTTATTTCATTCAAAATATTTAGTACATACATTTTATATCGTTACATTCTTAAGGTATTTTACGATGCCTTTCTTACAGATCCTGGGAGCTTATGCAACCAACCGCCATTGTCCGTGTCGAGTTCACCCTCAAAAGGCAAGGCTCTCTTGCTAGGTCCATCAACACATGGTAAGTTTTCACTCCAGGGGTAGATCCTCCGTCGGGCCTTTTGGTCTTGACTCTGTCTCAAGGAAAGCCTCGCCCAGCGCTTTAACTGTTCCCCATTTTGGAAGAGAATGTCCAGCTTATTCATAAGTGTTATGAAAATTGGATAATCCACCCATTTAAAACTAAACACAGGAATAAAAAAGTTTACATGTTTGCGTGCTCTGGAAGCTACCGGAGAATTGACAGACTTTGTAGCATTAGCCTTATCATAAAGGTCACAGGCTAAAATTGTCACTTTGTTGTCAGGGCTATAGTCCATTGAAGCAATTCTTAGAGCCTTGAGATCACTGCGGCCGCAGACCTGTTCTTCCAACGCATATCCTGGC
>NC_034190.2:6513728-6541228 GCF_002021735.2 Oncorhynchus kisutch | reverse complement strand
CAGAAAAGGGTGGTTGGTCACTACAGTGTCGTTCACCTTCGCTCCCCTGGGCCAGACTACACTCAATCATAGAACCAATTGAAGAGATGAGTCTTCAATGAAGACTTAAAGGTTGAGACCAAGTCTGCGTCTCTCACATGGATCGGCAGAGCTCAATACGAGAAAGCCCTGCCTCCGGCTGTTTGCTTAGAAATTCTAGGGACAATTAGGAGGCCTGCGTCTTGTGACCGTAGCGTACACGTAGGTATGTGTGACAGGACCAAACCAGAGCGATAGGTAGGAGCAAGCCCATGTAATGCTTTGTAGGTTAGCAGTGAAACCTTGAAATTAGCCCAAGACTTAACAGGAAGCCAGTGTAGAGAAGCTAGCACTGGAGTAATATGATAATTTTAAAAATCTGGAGGGCAGGTAGATTTTAACTGAAGTTTATTTAGAGCTTTATCTGGGTACATTGCAGTGGCCTAATCTGTCGGGCCATTGCTTGGTACGGCAACTGCTCCACCCACAATCGTAAGGCTCTCCAGAGGGTAGTGAGGTCTGCACATCGCATCACCGGGGGCAAACTACCTGCCCTCCAGGACACCTACACCACCCGATGTTACAGGAAGGCCATAAAGATCATCAAGGACAACAACCACCCGAGCCACTGCCTATTCACCTCGCTATCATCCAGAAGGCGAGGTCAGTACAGGTGCATCAAAGCTGGGACCGAGAGACTGAAAATCAGCTCCTATCTCAAGGCCATCAGACTGTTAAACAGCCACCCATAACATTGAGTGGCTGATGCCAACACACTGACACTGACTCAACTCCAGCCACTTTAATAATGGGAATTGGATGTAATAAATGTATCACTAGTCACTTTAAACAATGCCACTTTATAAAATGTTTACATTCCCTACATTACTCATCTCATATGTACATTGGGGCAAAAAATTATTTAGTCAGCCACCAATTGTGCAAGTTCACCCACTTAAAAAGATGAGAGAGGCCTGTAATTTTCATCATAGGTACAATTCAACTATGACAGACAAAATGAGAAAAAAAATCCAGAAAATCACATTGTAGGATTTTTTATGAAATTATTTGCAAATTATGGTAGACAATAAGTATTTGGTCACCTACAAACAAGCAAGATTTCTGGCTCTCACAGACCAGTAACTTCTTCTTTAAGAGGCCCCTCTGTCCTTCACTCGTTACCTGTATTAATGGCACCTGTTTGAACTTGTTATCAGTATAAAAGACACCTGTCCACAACCCCAAACAGTCACACTCCAAACTCCGCTATGGCCAAGACCAAAGAGCTGTCAAAGGACACCAGAAACTAAATTGTAGACCTGCACCAGGCTGGGAAGACTGCATCTGCAATAGGTAAGCAGCTTGGTTTGAAGAAATCAACTGTGGGAGAAATTATTAGGAAATGGGAGACATACAAGACCACTGATAATCTCCCTCGATCTGGGGCTCCAAGCAAGATCTCACCCCGTGGGGTCAAAATGATCACAAGAACGGGGAGCAAAATCCCAGAACCACACGGGGGGACCTAGTGAATGACCCGCAGAGAGCTGGGACCAAAGTAACAAAGCCTACCATCAGTAACACACTACGCCGCCAGGGTCTCAAATCCTGCAGTGCCAGACGTATCCCCCTGCTTAAAGCCAGTACATGTCCAGGCCCGTCTGAAGTTTGCTAGAGAGCATTTGGATGATCCAGAAGAAGATTGGGAGAATGTCATATGTTCAGATGAAACCAAAATATAACTTTTTGTTAAAAACTCAACTTGTCGTGTTTGGAGGACAAAGAATGCTGAGTTGCATCCAAAGAACACCATACCTACTGTGAAGCATGGGGGTGGAAACATCATGCTTTGGGACTGTTTTTCTGCAACGGGACCAGGGCGACTGATCCGTGTAAAGGAAAGAATGAATGGGACCATGTATCGTGAGATTTTGAGTGAAAACCTCCTTCCATCAGCAAGGGCATTGAAGATGAAACGTGGCTGGGTCTTTCAGCATGACAATGATTCCAAACACACCGCCCAGGCAACGAAGGAGTGGCTTCGTAAGAAGCATTTCAAGGTCCTGAAGTGGCCTTAGCAGTCTCCAGATCTCAACCCCATAGAAAATCTTTGGAGGGAGTTGAAAGTCTGTGTTGCCCAGCAACAGCCCCAAAACATCACTGCTCTAGAGGAGATCTGCATGGAGGAATGGGCCAAAATACCAGCAACAGTGTGTGAAACCTCTGTCATTGCCAACAGAGGGTATATGACAAAGTATTGAGATAAACTTTTGTTATTGACCAAATAGTTATTTTCCACCATTTGCAAATAAATAAATTTAAAATCCTACAATGTGATTTTCTGGATTTTTTTCTCTCAGTTTGTCTGTCATAGTTGAAGTGTACCTATGATGAAAATTACAGGCCTCTCTCATGTTTTTAAGTGGGAGAACTTGCACAATTGGTGGCTGACTAAATACTTTTTTGCCCCACTGTATATACTGTACTCTATACCATCTACTGCATCTTTCCTATGCCGTTCGGCCATCGCTCATCCATATATCTATATGTACATACTCTTATTCATTCCTTTACACGTGTGTGTATCAGGTAGTTGTTGTGAAATTGTTAGATTACTTGTTAGATATTACTGCACGGTCGGAACTAGAAGCACAAGCATTTCGCTACACTCGCATTAACATCTGCTAACCATGTGTATGTGACCAATATAATTTGATTTGATCTAGGTATCCGGAGAGTAGAGCATTGCAGTGGTCTAATCTATGAAGCAGGAAAGTAGAGCATTGCAGTGGTCTAATCTCTCCTGATCAACACCTGTGATTGCTTTATTCCTCCCTTTAATGTCAATATGCCTTGTCTACTGCTGTCTTGGCTAGTTCTTACTGTTTTATTTCACTGTAGAGCCCTAAATCCTGCATAAAATGCCTTAGATAGCTCTTTTGTCCCACCTTTAAAAACACATGAGGAGACCTCACCTCGCTTAACTGGTGCCTCCAGAGACGAAGCCTCTCTCATCGTCACTCAACACCTAGGTTTACCTCCACTGTACTCACATCCTAACATACCCTTGTCTGTACATTATGCCCCGAACATATTCTACCGCGCCCAAAATCGACTCCTTTAATTCTCTGCCCCCAACGCACTAGACGACCAGTTCTTATAGCCTTTAGCCGTACCATTATCCTACTCCTCCTCTGTTCCTCTGGTGATGTAGAGGTGAATCCAGGCCCTGTAGCCCCCAGTTCCACTCCTATTCCCCAGGCGCTCTCATTTGTTGACCTCTGTAACCATAAAAGCCTTTGTTTCATGCATGTTAACATCAGAAGCCTCCTCCCTAAGTTTGCTTTATTCATTGCTTTAGCACACTCCGCCAACCCTGATGTCCTAGCCGTGTCTGAATCCTGGCATAGGAAACTACAACATTTTCTGCCAAGATAGAACTGCCAAAGGGTGTGGAGTTTTAATCTACTGCAGAAACAGCCTGCAGAGTTTTGTCATGCTATTCAGGTCTGTGCCCAAACAGTTCTAGCTTCTACTATTAAAAATCCACCTTTCTAGAAATACTGTAAGTCTCTCACCATTGCCGCTTGATACAACCCCCCTCAGCCCCCAGCTGTTCCCTGGAAACCATATGTTAATTAATTGCCCCCCATTTATCTTCAGAGCTTGTACCCCGTCCGTCCTACAATCTACGCTAAATGCCCCCAATCTCACACAAATGATCAAGGAACCTACCAGGTACAACCCTAAATCTGTAAACATGGGCACCCTCATAGATATCATCCTGACCAACCTGCCCTCTAAATACACCTCTGCTGTCTTCATCCAGGATCTCAGCGATCACTGCCTCATTGCCTGCGTCAGTAATGGGTCTGCGAACAAACCACCCCTCATCACTGTCAAACGCTCCCTAAAACACTTCAGCGAGCAGGACTTTCTATTCGACCTGGCCCAGGTATCCTGGAAGGATATTGACCTCATTCTGTCAGTAGAGGATGACTAGTTATTCTTTAAAAGTGCCTTCCTCAATATCTTAAGTAAGCATGCCCAATTCAAGAAATGTAGAACCAGGAACAGATATAGCCCTTGGTTCACTCCAGACTTGACTGCCCGTGACCAGCACAAAAACATCCTGTGGCGTACTGCATTAGCATCGAATAGCCCCCGCGATACGCAACTTTCCAGGGGAGTTAGGAACCAATATACACAGGCAGATAGGAAGCAAAGGATAGCTTTTTCAAACAGAAATTTGCATCCTGTAGGACAAACTCCAAAAGGTTCTGGGACACTTTAAAGTCCATGAAGAATAAGAGCACCTCCACCTAGCCTGCCCACTGCACTGAGGCTAGAAAACACTATCAAGACCAATAAAGCTACGATAACCTAAAATTTCAATAAGCATTTTTCTGCGGCTGGCCATGCTTTCCACCTGGCTACCCCTATCCAATTCAAACAGCTCTGCACCGCCCACAGCAACCCGCCCAAGCCTCCCCCATTTTTCCTTCACCCAAATCCAGATAGCTGATGTTCTGAAAGAGCTGAAAAATCTGGACCTTACAAATCAGCCGGGCTAGACAATCTGGACCCTCGCTTTCTAAAATTATCTGCCGCAATTGTTGCAACCCCTATTACCAGCCTGTTCAACCTCTCTTTCATATCATCTGAGATCCCTAAAGATTGGAAAGCTGCCGCAGTCATCCCCCTCTTCAAAGCGGGAGACACTCTAGACCCAAACTGTTACAGACAGTCTATCCTACCCTGCCTTTCTAAAGTCTTCAAGTCTTTATCAAACAGATCATTGAGCATTTAGAATCTCACTTGTCATGACGTTGGCCTGGGGGGTAGGTTTATGACAGTCATAAATACCTTTTCCCCCCTTTTTCCTCTACCCTACTGATGTGACATTTGAAAACCCCTTGGTTAACATAGAGATTCTGGGAATATCAGAAGGTGGGGGGAAATGAACTATATTCTGGTAATCCGACCAATTGAACATATGCAATGGTACTTAATGAATATGATGTCAGTTCGGTTGTCATCTGAGACATTCTCATCAATGATAAGATGACATAAACTCTACAGTGGAAAGTCTACACATCAGAGTTATCGGATTCACATGGAATTGTTGTTCAATTTAAATGTTTGAATATGAAATTATTTGTGATGGAATGAAATGTGATTTTAGCTTCTAAAATGTGAGAATTGGGTTTTCATGAGTGAATTAGGCCCGACGCAGTGGCCCACCCACGTGAAGAGACATAGGTTGTAAACTATGAAACACACCCCTTTTCTCACTCCACTATATAAGCCCTTGACAAAAATGTAACCTCCTGTTCAGAGGATGTGAGGATGACGGTCCGATGTCAGAATGGTTCAGACAATAACTACAGAATGAAGCCAACATCAGCGTGGGCTTTGGTTGCGAATGGTATAAACGTTGAACTCTTATTCACTACAGAAGTGATACCTCCTAGCTGTTGAGTAACCCTGCAAACGAGGGTTAGGAAGGAACATTCAGAGTAACCCGTCTATCACACAACTACGTTATCATGACAACGACGTCATTCAGGCTAAATCTATCCTCTATAACGGTCATTCAGGCTACATTTATTCTCTATAACGGTCATTCAGGCTAAATCCATCCTCTGGATGGGCCTATATCCCATCCCCTATAAGCCGGTGTTACCATGAGTGATGGAGGAGGCGCAGCGGAGGAGAGGAGAGAAACACTTTATTTTATTCATACATTCTCTCCATCCAAATGGAGTCCTCTATAGGAACGACATTAATAAGACAGCTAGCATGGGAGGCCCTGCACAGCGCATCTGAATGGGTAACGTGTCACATTTACTTGATGTAGAAGTGTGTGTGTGTGTGTGTGTGCTCTTGTGCATGTTTTACATGCTACAACCTCCTTAGACACACCCAGGGACAGATGAGAAAATCAGCTTCAACAAATCTCTTTGGGTTCATCTCAAATGGCACCCTATTCCCTACATTGCTAGTCAAACGGTGCATATTTGCACCTTTAGTTAGTGAAAGGGATTCTTGGAAGAACCTTCAATGTTTTGTAGCAAAATGGTTAGCAAAATTACCCAGTCAATGACTCTGTATTTCAACAATAATGCAGTCACTCGTCTCACTTGACACGTCATTTTACTCATTGTGCTCCTGTTTCAGGCAACGCACACACACTAACCCAACACTGACCACACACTAACCCAACACTGACCCAACACTAACCCAACACTAACCCAACACTGACCCTACACTGACCCAACACTGACCCAACACTAACCCAACACTGACCCAACACTGACCCTACACTAACCCAACACTAACTCAACACTGATCCAACACTAACCCAACCACGAACCCAACACTAACTCAACACTGATCCAACACTAACCCAACACTAACCCAAAACTAACCCAACCTAAACCAACACTGACCCAACACTGACCCAACCTAATCAAACACTGACCCAACACTGACCCAACACTAACCCTACACTGACTCTACACTGACCCAACACTGACCCTACACTGACCCTACACTGACCCAACACTGACCCAACACTAACCCAACACTGACCCTACACTGACCCAACACTAACCCAACACTAATCACACACTAACCCAACACTAACCCAGCACTAACCCAACACTGACCCAACACTAACCCAGGACTAACCCAGGACTAACCCAACCTAACCCAACACTAACCCAAAACTAACCACACACTAACCACACACTAACCAAAAACTAACCACACACTGACCCTAAACTAACCCAACACTGACCCCAAACTAACCCAAAACTAACCCAACACTAACCCAGCACTAACCCAACACTGACGCAACCAAAACCAGCACTAACCCAAAACTAACCCAACCTGAACCAGCACTAATCCAGCACTGAACCAACACCAACCCAATCCAGCCTAACCAAACACTAACCCAACCTAACTCAACACCAACCCAACCAAACACGAACCCAACCTAACTCAACACCAACTCAACCTAACCCAACACCAACCCAACACCAACCCAACACTAACCCAACACTGGCCCAACACTAACCCAACACTAACCCAATACTAACCCAACCTAACAAAACACTAACCCAACACTAACTCAACACTGACCCAACACTAACCCAACACTAACCCAAAACGAACCCAACCTAAACCAACACTGACCCAACACTGACCCTACACTAACCCTACACTGACCCAACCTAATCAAACACTGACCCAACACTGACCCAACACTAACCCTACACTGACCCTACACTAACCCAACACTAACCCAACACTAACCCTATACTAACCCAACACTGACCCAACACTGACCCTACACTGACCCTACACTAACCCAACACTGACCCTACACTAACCCAACACTGACCCTACCTAATCAAACACTGACCCAACACTGACCCAACACTAACCCAACACTGACCCTACACTAACCCAACACTAACCCAACCTAATCCAACACTGACCCAACACTGACCCTACACTAACCCAACACTAACACAACCACTAACCCAACACTAACTCAAAACTAACCCAACCTAAACCAACACTGACCCTACACTAACCCAACACTGACCCAACCTAATCAAACACTGACCCAACACTGACCTAACACTAACCCAACACTGACCCTACCTAATCAAACACTGACCCAACACTGACCCAACACTAACCCAACACTGACCCTACACTGACCCTACACTAACCCAACACTAACACAACCTAATCAAACACTAACCCAACCTAATCAAACACAATCTCAGGTGGAAAAAGTTGGGCTTACCTAAATGCATTACTTTTGACCAGGGTCTATAGGGTAGTAGTGCACTACTTTAGACCTGTGTCTATAGGGTAGTAGTGCACTACTTTAGACCAGGGTCTATAGGGTCGTAGTGCACTACTTTAGACCAGGGTCTATAGGGTCGTAGTGCACTACTTTAGACCAGTGCCCAGGGGAATTAAGTGCCATTTGGACAGCAGCCTTGAGATGCATGAGACATTTTTTTATCACACTGATACGTGGGACTAGACACAATGGGAAATGATATCATCAACACTTCCTGTATATTTTACATAACTATGGGAAAGAAATGCATAGGTGGCCAAATCAAGTGTTGTATATTTTTATTCCATGCGTATCGTTCAATAAATAATAATTAAAGAGATGCATACACTCTTAACAAAAAGGTGTTGGCTGTCCCCATAGGAGAACCCTTTTTTGGTTCCAGGTTAAGCCACGTTTTGGTGTGAAGTTCAGCTCCCACGCTGCAGAGAGGTGTGAAGGTTGGGTCCTACACTGCAGAGAGGTGTGAAGGTCAGCCCCCACACTGCAGAGAGGTGTGAAGGTCAGCTCCCACAATGCAGATAGGTGTGATGGTCAGCTCCCACACTGCAGAGAGGTGTGAAGGTCAGCTCCTACACCTCAGATTGGTGTGAAAGTCGGGTTCTACACTGCAGAAAGGTGTGAAAATCGGGTTCTGCACTGCAGATAGGTGTGGAATAGCCTTTGTCTCTGTTGAGGAATTATTTCTAGGTTTATAACAAAACCCTGCCCTTGTAGATACGACATACATTCCAAATTGCACCCTATTCCCTTTGAAGTGCAGAACTTTAAATCAGGGCCCATAGGGAATAGGGTGCACTACATTAAGCCAGGGCCCATAGGGAATAGGGTGCACTACTTTAAGCCAGGGCCCATAGGGAATAGGGTGCACTACTTTAACTTCTTGCGTCGAGCAATCCCGTATCCGGGAGCGTAATTACCATAACGCAACGTTAACTATTTGTTATGGTTTTCTTCCGTCGAAGGAGAGTCGGACCAAAATGCAGCGTGGTTAATACGATACATGTTTAATGACGAATAAACACGACAATACAAAAACAACAAACGGAACGTGAAAACCTATACAGCCTCTCTGGTGACAACTAACACAAAGACAGGAACAATCACCCATGAAACACTCAAAGAATATGGCTGCCTAAATATGGTTCCCAATCAGAGACAACGAGAATCACCTGCCTCTGATTGAGAACCGCCTCAGGCAACCATAGACTTTCCTAGAACACCCCACTAAGCCACAATCCCGAAACCTACGAAAAACCCCAATACACAAACACACCACAAAATAAACCCATGTCACACCCTGGCCTGACCAAATAAAGAAAGAAAACACAAAATACTAAGACCAGGGCGTGACAGAACCCCCCCCCCCAAGGTGCGGACTCCCGGCCGCACACTTAAACCCATAGGGGAGGGTCCGGGTGGGCGTCTGTCCACGGTGGCCAGACTAAGACCAGGGCGTGGCACTATTCATGAAAATCGCAAATGAAATGAAATAAATATATTGGCTCACAAGCTTAGCCTTTTGTTAACAACACTGTCATCTCAGATTTTCAAAATATGCTTTTCAACCATAGCTACACAAGCATTTGTGTAAGAGTATTGATAGCTAGCGTAGCATTAAGCCTAGTATTAAGCAGGCAACATTTTCACAAAAACAAGAAAAGCATTCAAATAAAATCATTTACCTTTGAAGAACTTTGGATGTTTTCAATGAGGAGACTCTCAGTTAGATAGCAAATGTTATGATAGCATATTATTTGTGTAGGAGAAATCGCTCCGTTTTTCCTTTTTCCAAATTAACTCCATAATATCGACAGAAACATGGCAAACGTTGTTTAGAATCAATCCTCAAGGTGTTTTTCACATATCTATTCGATGATAAATCATTCGTGGCAGTTGGGTTTCTCCTCTGAAGCAAATGGAAAAATGCACGCAGCTGGAGATCACGCAATAATTTCGACAGAGGACACCAAGCGGGCACCTGGTAAATGTAGTCTCTTATGGTCAATCTTCCAATGATATGCCTACAAATACGTCACAATGCTGCAGACACCTTGGGGAAACGACAGAAAGGGCAGGCTCATTCCTGGCGCATTCACAGCCATATAAGTAGACATTGGAACACAACGCCTTCAAAATCTGGGCCATTTCCTGTTTGAAATTTCATCTTGGTTTCGCCTGTAGCATTAGTTCTGTGGCACTCACAGATAATATCTTTGCCGTTTTGGAAACGTCAGAGTGTTTTCTTTCCAAAACTGTCAATTATATGCATAGTCGAGCATCTTTTCGTGACAAAATATCTTGTTTAAAACGGGAATGTTTTTTTATCCTAAAATTAAAAGAGCGCCCCCTATATCGAAGAAGTTAACCCAGGGCCCATAGGGAATAGGGTGCACTACTTTAACCCAGGGCCCATAGGGAATAGGGTGCACTACTTTAACCCAGGGCCCATAGGGAATAGCATGCCAGTTCAAAGCAGCCACGGTGTATACATATGTATGTGCGAATGCATTAAGGCTGGGTGTGAATGCATTAAGGCTGGGTGTGAATGCATTAAGGCTGGGTGTGAATGCATTAAGGCTGGGTGTGAATGCATTAAGGCTGGGGATGAATGCATTAAGGCTGGGGATGAATGCATTAAGGCTGGGTATATACAGTGCCTTGCGAAAGTATTCGGACCCCTTGAACTTTGCAACCTTCCCATTCCTCCTTGCAAAACAGCTCGAGCTCAGTGAGGTTGGATGGAGAGCATTTGTGAACAGCAGTTTTCAGTTCTTTCCACAGATTCTCGATTGTATTCAGGTCTGGACTTTGACTTGGCCATTCTCACACCTGGATATGTTTATTTTTGAACCATTCCATTGTAGATTTTGCTTTATGTTTTGGATCATTGTCTTGTTGGAAGACAAATCTCCGTCCCAGTCTCAGGGCCTTTTGCAGACTCCATCAGGTTTTCTTCCAGAATGGTCCTGTATTTGGCTCCATCCATCTTGCCATCAATTTTAACCATCTTCCCTGTCCCTGCTGAAGAAAAGCAGGCCCAAACCATGATGCTGCCACCACCATGTTTGACAGTGGGGATGGTGTGTTCAGGGTGATGAGCTGTGTTGCTTTTACGCCAAACATAACGTTTTGCATTGTTGCCAAAAAGTTCAATTTTGGTTTCATCTGACCAGAGCACCTTCTTCCACATGTTTGGTGTGTCTCCCAGGTGGCTTGTGGCAAACTTTAAACAACACTTTTTATGGATATCTTTAAGAAATGGCTTTCTTCTTGCCACTCTTCCATAAAGGCCAGATTTGTGCAATATACGACTGATTGTTGTCCTATGGACAGAGTCTCCCACCTCAGCTGTAGATCTCTGCAGTTCATCTAGAGTGATCATGGGCCTCTTGGCTGCATCTCTGATCAGTCTTCTCCTTGTATGAGCTGAAAGTTTAGAGGGACGGCCAGGTCTTGGTAGATTTGCAGTGGTCTGATACTCCTTCCATTTCAATATTATCACTTGCACAGTGCTCCTTGGGATGTTTAAAGCTTGGGAAATCTTTTTGTATCCAAATCCGGCATTAAACTTCTTCACAACAGTATCTCGGACCTGCCTGGTGTGTTCCTTGTTCTTCATGATGCTCTCTGCGCTTTTAACGGACCTCTGAGACTATCACAGTGCAGGTGCATTTATACGGAGACTTGATTACACACAGGTGGATTGTATTTATCATCATTAGTCATTTAGGTCAACATTGGATCATTCAGAGATCCTCACTGAACTTCTGGAGAGAGTTTGCTGCACTGAAAGTAAAGGGGCTGAATCATTTTGCACGCCCAATTTTTCAGTTTTGGATTTGTTAAAAAAGTTTGAAATATCCAGTAAATGTCGTTCCACTTCATGATTGTGTCCCTCTTGTTGTTGATTCTTCACAAAAAAATAGTTTTATATCTTTATGTTTGAAGCCTGAAATGTGGCAAAAGGTCGCAAAGCTCAAGGGGGCCGAATACTTTCGCAAGGCAATGTATATGTGTGTTGGGGGTGATTTCTCTATATGTGTGAGGAGGGGGGTGATATCTCTAAATGTGTGTGGAGGGGGGGGGTGATATCTCTAAATGTGTGTGGGGGTGGTATCTCTATATGTGTGTGGGGGGGATGTCTCTATATGTGTGTGAAGGGGGGTGATATCTCTATATGTGTGTGAAGGGGAGGGGGTGATATCTCTATGTGTGTGTGGAGGGGGGGGGGGTGATATCGCTATATGTGTGTGGAGGGGGGGGGTTATATCTCTATATGTGTGTGTGGAGGGGGGGGGTGATATCTCTATGTGTGTGTGGAGGGGAAGGGGTGATATCTCTATGTGTGTATGGAGGGGGGGGGTGATAACGCTATATGTGTGTGGAGGGGGGGGGGGGGTTATATCTCTATATGTGTGTGTGGAGGGGGGGTTATATCTCTATATGTGTGTGTGGAGGGGGGGGGGGTTATATCTCTATATGTGTGTGTGGAGGGGGGGGTTATATCTCTATATGTGTGTGTGGAGGGGGGTGATATCTCTATATGTGTGTGTGGAGGGGGGGTGATATCGCTATATGTGTGTATGGAGGGGGGGGGTTATATCTCTATATGTGTGTGGAGGGGGGTGATATCGCTATGTGTGTATGGAGGGGGGTGATATCGCTATGTGTGTATGGAGGGGGGTGATATCGCTATGTGTGTATGGAGGGGGGTGATATCGCTATGTGTGTATGGAGGGGGGGTGATATCTCTATATGTGTGTGGAGGGGGGGTGATATCGCTATGTGTGTGGAGGGGGGGTGATATCGCTATATGTGTGTGGAGGGGGGGTGGTAGGGATCTCTCTATACGTGTGTGTGTGTGTGTGTGTGTGTGTGTGTGTGTGTGTGTGTGTGTGTGTGTGTGTGTGTGTGTGTGTGTGTGTGTGTGTGTGTGTGTGTGTGTGTGTGTGTGTGTGTGTGTGTGTGTGTGTGTGTGTGTGTGTGTGTGTTTGTGTGTTCCCAGAATGAATTGGTTAGTTTTAGCATCTTAATGATAGTGGAACGCTTGTAATTATCCTGGTGTCAGACAACCAGACGTCTGCACCTCCAGCCGCCTGCCTGTCACACCTCCTGGGCCTTGTTACCACGGTCATTTGTGGTGGATCGTGGCGTAGCAGATGTGATTGGATTATTGGAGGATGTTATAGTGTCCCAAATGGCACCTCATTCCCTATTTAGTGCACTACTACCCTGGATTGGCTAGATCAAATATAGTGCACTATATATAGGGAATAGGGTTCCATAGGGCTCTGGTCTAAAGTAGCACACTATATAGGGAATAGGGTTCCATAGGGCTCTGGTCTAAAGTAGCACACTATATAGGGAATAGGGTTCCATAGGGCTCTGGTCTAAAGTAGTGCACTATGTAGGGAATAGGGTACCATAGGGCTCTGATCTAAAGTAGTGCACGATATAGGGGATAGGGTTCCATAGGGCTCTGGTCTAAAGTAGCACACTATATAGGGAATAGGGTTCCATAGGGCTCTGGTCTAAAGTAGTGCACTATATAGGGAATAGGGTTCCATAGGGCTCTGGTCTAAAGTAGTGCACTATATAGGGAATAGGGTTCTATAGGACTCTGGTCTAAAGTAGTGCACTATATAGGGGATAGGGTTCCATAGGACTCTGGTCTAAAGTAGTGCACTATATAGGGGATAGGGTTCCATAGGACTCTGGTCTAAAGTAGCACCCTATGTAGGGAATAGGGTTCCATAGGGCTCTGGTCTAAAGTAGTGCACTATATAGGGAAAAGGGTTCCATAGGGCTCTGATCTAAAGTAGTGCACTATATAGGGAATAGGGTTCCATAGGGCTCTGATCTAAAGTAGTGCACTATATAGGGAATAGGGTTCCATAGGGCTCTGGTCTAAAGTAGTGCACTATATAGGAAATAGGGTTCCATTTAGGACACAGACCTGCATCCCTCTTGGTGTGGTGTTGCCATGGCTACAGGATAAATTCTTACATTGCAACAATCCAAATGTGGGAATATTGTCCGAGCAAAGGATAGGTAATATGTTTTCACTAAAGATTGAGTGCTGTGGGGCTTTTTATCCACGGTTCTGACAAGCCACGTTAACTTCAGAAAGATGGAAAGTAGAAGAGCACACTGCCATCTTAAAGTAGTCTACTGGAGTAGTCTATTCATAACGGGGGTACAAGCCATCAGCCGATGTCAAAGTGGGAATCTATATGATCATGGAAATATCTATTTGTCATGGTATATTATTCATAGCTCTGTTGTACTTTTAGGAATAACTTCTTTAGAAAGGTATTATCAGCAACTGACTAACAGGGGGACTGGATAACCGGATAACTCAATGAATTATTGAGCTCATTAATTAAGGAAGGAGACTTCAGTCTATTACGTACACACACACACACGCATGCACGCGCACACACACACACACACACACGCACACACGCACGCACGCACGCATGCACACACGCACGCGTGCGCACACACACACACACGCACGCACACACACACACACACTTCTCTCCTTAGCAATTCCCTTTGAGGAACAATGGTTTATACTGATATTTTGAGAAGTAGAAAAACAAGTCTTCTTTAAAAGTCTGTAGATTTAATTGATGTCCCTTTCAGTCTCTCCCGCCACAGAATCTAAATGTTTAATTACAGGGAACGAGGAAGATATCCTTTAAGTAAGAAACCAACTACACCCAATTTATTCAAAATCTTGACATTGTTTTCTTCAATTTGGAAACTTTTCTCCAAATAAGAAAGCTTAAAATAAACATGAATCCGATTCTAACAAGTCTTTGTTGCTTTGCCATATACAGTATCTCATGGAGAAAGAGAGGATTCCCCTGTTGATTCTGTCTACAATAGAACTCTACCGGAACACTGTTGATTCTGTCTACAATAGAACTCTACTGGAACACTGTTGATTCTGTCTACAATAGAACTCTACTGGAACACTGTTGATTCTGTCTACAATAGAACACTACTGGAACACTGTTGATTCTGTCTACAATAGAACTCTACTGGAACACTGTTGATTGTGTCTACAATAGAACACTACTGGAACACTGTTGATTGTGTCTACAATAGAACACTACTGGAACACTGTTGATTGTGTCTACAATAGAACTCTACTGGAACACTGTTGATTGTGTCTACAATAGAACACTACTGGAACACTGTTGATTGTGTCTACAATAGAACACTACTGGAACACTGTTGATTGTGTCTACAATAGAACACTACTGGAACACTGTTGATTGTGTCTACAATAGAACACTACCGGAACACTGTTGATTGTGTCTACAATAGAACACTACTGGAACACTGTTGATTGTGTCTACAATAGAACACTACTGGAACACTGTTGATTGTGTCTACAATAGAACACTACTGGAACACTGTTGATTGTGTCTACAATAGAACACTACTGGAACACTGTTGATTGTGTCTACAATAGAACTCTACCGGAACACCGTTGATTGTGTCTGCAATAGAATACTACTGGAACACTGTTGATTGTGTCTACAATAGAACACTATTGGAACACTGTTGATTGTGTCTACAATAGAACACTACTGGAACACTGTTGATTGTGTCTACAATAGAACCCTACTGGAACACTGTTGATTGTGTCTACAATAGAATACTACTGGAACACTGTTGATTGTGTCTACAATAGAACACTACTGGAACACTGTTGATTGTGTCTACAATAGAACACTACTGGAACACTGTTGATTGTGTCTACAATAGAACACTACCGGAACAAGTCAGTTAAGACAACATTCTTATTTCAAATCAAATCATCCTTCGTTATATTTTATGGCTGATTATTAGCTCTGGCTACCGAATAGTTTCTGCTCTTGTTGTTGTTTATGTAGGGAAAGAGAGCCTATCTTTCATGGTTGTTTGATCAATATGATTGTGAAGTTCCCAAATGTAAGAGGACTCCTGTGGTATTTACATATTTGCAGAAATCCATTCAGGTGTATTTTATGGCTTTTGGTGAATGTGTTCTAATGATCTAAAGTCACACTGTTGCTACTAAACACACAGTCCAGTTCATAGTGAATGATAACAGGACCTACTGCCTGGAAACACACAGTCCAGTTCATAGTGAATGATGGCAGGACCTACTGCCTGGAAACACACAGTCCAGTTCATAGTGAATGATAACAGGACCTACTGCCTGTAAACACACAGTCCAGTTCAAAGTGAATGATGGCAGGACCTACTTTCTGTAAACACACAGTCCAGTTCAAAGTGAATGATGGCAGGACCTACTTTCTGTAAACACACGGTCCAGTTCATAGTGAATGATGGCAGGCCCTACTGCCTGTAAACACACGGTCCAGTTCATAGTGAATGATGGCAGGACCTTCTGCCTGTAAACACCATATGGCAAATGGATTATTTTCATATAAGCCTACTGTAGCTCTGATTGGATATGGTGCACTGGTCTGTGTCAACTCCGGTCCTGGACGAGGTAGATGTTTTACATTAGGTTGTATTTACTGCAGTGTCTAGTAATTGTCCAAACACACAGACACTTTCCCGATCTACAGTATTTTGCTATAGCATTTTTACAAAGGACATATTCTACGTTATTACCAAACATTCTATGAATTCATGAAGACGTGAAAATTACCATATATCTAAGTGCTGGCTTGTCATTAAAATGTACCAAAAAAAAAAGGTGCCATGTTCTTCCTGAGGTTGTATATGAATAGATTTGAATAAGATTTAATGTTGCTAAAATGCTGTCAGTTTCAATTTAAAAGCATTCCCTACTCACGTAGCTTTTCAGTCCAGGGCTAGGCTTAATGATCTGTGTCTGGGAAACCGGGGCAGAAATCGATGAATCGTCCCTCGACCCCAGCGAACAGCCGACGGTTAACCACATCAAATGAATCCTGCGCTCTGCGATCCGCCCCAGCTGTCTTCTATTACACAGAGCAACAGCTCTGACAAGACACCGCTCATAGATAATGCATGAAGGTGCAAGTGTGTTTGTGTGTGTGTGTGTGTGTCCTAAACAAATCTTCGACTCCCAGCTAAGGGATGGATCCAATGCCCCTGGAGGTCAGAAAAAGTGATTCTGTAACAACCTCAAGAAAAGCCATATGTATCCAAACACCTGGGGCAGATCCTCATGGGACAAAACCCTCCTCCTACTGCTGCTGCTACTACTACTAATGCTGTTACTGCTGCTCCTACTGCTACTACTACTACTACCGCTACCACTACTGCTGCTACTACTACTGATGCTGCTACTGCTGCTACTACTACTGATGCTGTTACTGATGCTCCTACTGCTACTACTACTACTACCGCTACCACTACTGCTGCTGCTACTACTACTGATGCTGCTACTGCTGCTACTACTACTGATGCTGCTACTGCTGCTGCTACTGCTACTACTACTGATGCTGTTACTGCTGCTCCTACTACTGATGCTGCTACTGCTGCTACTACTACTGATGCTGCTACTGCTGCTACTACTACTGATGCTGCTACTGCTGCTACTACTACTGCTACTACTACTACTGATGCTGCTACTGCTGCTACTACTACTGATGCTGCTACTGCTGCTGCTACTACTACTACTGATGCTGCTACTACTACTACTGATGCTGCTACTACTACTACTGCTGCTGCTACTACTACTACTGCTGCTGCTACTACTACTACTGATGCTGCTACTACTACTACTGCTGCTGCTACTACTACTACTGATGCTGCTACTACTACTACTGATGCTGCTACTACTACTACTGATGCTGCTACTACTACTACTGATGCTGCTACTACTACTACTGATGCTGCTACTACTACTACTGATGCTGCTACTACTACTACTGATGCTGCTACTACTACTACTGATGCTGCTACTACTACTACTGATGCTGCTACCACTACTACTACTGCTGCTACCACTACTGCTGCTACTGCTGCTGCTACTACTACTGCTGCAACCACTACTACTAATGCTGTTACTGCTGCTGCTACTGCAACCACTACTACTACTACTGCTACCACTACTACTACCACTACTACTACTACTGCTGCTACTACTACTGCTGCTACTACTACTGCTGCTACCACTACTACTACTGCTGCTACTACTACTGCTGCTACCACTACTACTACTGCTGCTACCACTACTACTACTGCTGCTACCACTACTACTACTGCTGCTACTACTACTGCTGCTACCACTACTACTACTGATGCTGCTACTGCTGCTGCTGCTGCTGCTACCACTACTACTACCACTACTACTACTACCGCTACTACTACTACTACCGCTACCACTACTACCACTACTACTACTACCACTACTACTACTACCACTACTACTACTACCACTACTACTACTACTACTACCACTACTACTACTACTGCTGCTACTACTACTGCTGCTACCACTACTACTACTGCTGCTACCACTACTGCTGCTACTGCTGCTGCTACTACTACTGCTGCTGCTACTACTACTGCTGCTACCACTACTACTACTGCTGCTACCACTACTACTACTGCTGCTACCACTACTACTACTGCTGCTACCACTACTGCTGCTACTGCTACTGCTGCTACCACTACTACTACTGCTGCTACCACTACTACTACTGCTGCTACCACTACTGCTGCTACTGCTGCTGCTACTACTACTGCTGCAACCACTACTACTAATGCTGTTACTGCTGCTGCTACTGCACCCACTACTGCTACTACTGCTACCACTACTACTACCACTACTACTACTACTGCTGCTACTACTACTGCTGCTACTACTACTGCTGCTACCACTACTACTACTGCTGCTACTACTACTGCTGCTACCACTACTACTACTGCTGCTACCACTACTACTACTGCTGCTACTACTACTGCTGCTACCACTACTACTACTGATGCTGCTACTGCTGCTGCTGCTGCTGCTACCACTACTACTAATACTACTACTGCTGTTACTACTGCTGCTGCTGCTACCGCTACTACTGCTGCTGCTACTACTACTGCTGCTACCACTACTACTACTGCTGCTACCACTACTACTAATACTACTACTGCTGTTACTACTGCTGCTGCTGCTACCGCTACTACTGCTGCTGCTACTACTACTGCTGCTACCACTACTACTACTGCTGCTACCACTACTACTACTGCTGCTACCACTACTACTACTGCTGCTACCACTACTACTACTGCTGCTACCACTACTACTACTGCTGCTACTACTACTACTACTGCTACCACTACTACTACTACTACTACTACTGCTGCTACCACCATTACTACTGATGCTGCTACTACTACTGCTGCTACCACTACTACTACTGCTACCACTACTACTACTGCTGCTACCACTACTACTACTGCTGCTACCACTACTACTACTGCTGCTACTACTACTTCTGCTACCACTACTACTACTGCTGCTACCACTACTACTACTGCTGCTACCACTACTACTACTGCTGCTACCACTACTACTACTACTACTACTACTACTACTACTGCTGCTGCTACCACCATTACTACTGATGCTGCTACTACTACTGCTGCTACTACTACTGCTGCTACCACTACTACTACTGCTGCTACCACTAATACTACTGCTGCTACTACTACTGCTGCTACCACTACTACTACTGCTGCTACCACTACTACTACTGCTGCTACCACTACTACTACTGCTGCTACTACTACTGCTGCTACCACTACTACTACTGATGCTGCTACTGCTGCTGCTGCTGCTGCTACCACTACTACTAATACTACTACTACTGATGCTGTTACTACTGCTGCTGCTGCTACCGCTACTACTGCTGCTGCTACTACTACTGCTGCTACCACTACTACTACTGCTGCTACCACTATTACTACTGCTGCTACTACTACTGATGCTACCACTACTACTACTGCTACTACCACTACTACTACTGCTGCTACTACTACTACTACTGCTACCACTACTACTACTACTACTACTACTGCTGCTACCACCATTACTACTGATGCTGCTACTACTACTGCTGCTACCACTACTACTACTGCTGCTACCACTACTACTACTGCTGCTACCACTACTACTACTGCTGCTACTACTACTGCTGCTACCGCTACTACTACTGCTGCTACTACTACTGCTGCTACCACTACTACTACTGCTGCTACCACTACTACTACTGCTGCTACCACTACTACTACTGCTGCTACCACTACTACTACTACTACTACTACTACTGCTGCTGCTACCACCATTACTACTGATGCTGCTACTACTACTGCTGCTACTACTACTGCTGCTACCACTACTACTACTGCTGCTACCACTACTACTACTTGCTGCTACTACTACTGCTGCTACCACTACTACTACTGCTGCTACCACTACTACTACTGCTGCTACCACTACTACTACTGCTGCTACTACTACTGCTGCTACCACTACTACTACTGATGCTGCTACTGCTGCTGCTGCTGCTGCTACCACTACTACTAATACTACTACTGCTGTTACTACTGCTGCTGCTGCTACCGCTACTACTGCTGCTGCTACTACTACTGCTGCTACCACTACTACTACTGCTGCTACCACTACTACTACTGCTGCTACCACTACTACTACTGCTGCTACTACTACTGATGCTACCACTACTACTACTGCTGCTACCACTACTACTTCTGCTGCTACTACTACTACTACTGCTACCACTACTACTACTACTACTACTACTGCTGCTACCACCATTACTACTGATGCTGCTACTACTACTGCTGCTACCACTACTACTACTGCTGCTACCACTACTACTACTGCTGCTACCACTACTACTACTGCTGCTACTACTACTGCTGCTACCACTACTACTACTGCTGCTACCACTACTACTACTGCTGCTACCACTACTACTACTACTGCTGCTACTACTGCTGCTACCACTACTACTACTGCTGCTACCACTACTACTACTGCTGCTACCACTACTACTACTGCTGCTACTACTACTGCTGCTACCACTACTACTACTGATGCTGCTACTGCTGCTGCTGCTGCTGCTACCACTACTACTAATACTACTACTGCTGTTACTACTGCTGCTGCTGCTACCGCTACTACTACTGCTTGCTACTACTACTGCTGCTACCACTACTACTACTGCTGCTACCACTACTACTACTGCTGCTACCACTACTACTACTGCTGCTACTACTACTGCTGCTACCCACTACTACTACTGCTGCTACCACTACTACTATGCTGCTACCACTACTACTACTGCTGCTACTACTACTGATGCTACCACTACTACTACTGCTGCTACCACTACTACTACTTGCTGCTACTACTACTGATGCTACCACTACTACTACTGCTGCTACCACTACTACTACCTGCTTGCTACCACTACTACTACTACTACTACTACTGCTGCTACCACCATTACTACTGATTGCTGCTACTACTACTGCTGCTACTACTACTGCTGCTACCACTATACTACTGCTGCTACCACTACTACTACTACTGCTGCTACCACCATTACTACTGATGCTTGCTACTACTACTGCTGCTACTACTACGCTGCTACCACTACTACTACTGCTGCTACCACTACTACTACTGCTGCTACCACTACTACTACTGCTGCTACCAACTATTACTACTGCTGCTACCACTATCACTACTGCTGCTACTACTACTGCGCTACCACGACTACTACTGCTGCTACCACTACTACTACTGCTGCTACCACTACTACTACTGCTGCTACCACTACTACTACTGCTGCTACTACTACTGCTGCTACCACTACTACTACTGATGCTGCTACTGCTGCTGCTGCTGCTGCTACCACTACTACTAATACTACTACTGCTGTTACTACTGCTGCTGCTGCTACCGCTACTACTACTGCTGCTACTACTACTGCTGCTACCACTACTACTACTGCTGCTAACACTACTACTACTGCTGCTACCACTACTACTACTGCTGCTACTACTACTGCTGCTACCACTACTACTACTGCTGCTACCACTACTACTACTGCTGCTACCACTACTACTACTGCTGCTACTACTACTGATGCTACCACTACTACTACTGCTGCTACCACTACTACTACTGCTGCTACCACTACTACTACTACTACTACTACTGCTGCTACCACCATTACTACTGATGCTGCTACTACTACTGCTGCAACTACTACTGCTGCTACCACTACTACTATGCTGCTGCTACCACTACTACTACTGCTGCTACTACTACTACCGCTACCACTACTACTGCTGCTACTACTACTAATGCTGTTACTTCTGCTGCTACTGCTACCACTACTACTACTGCTGCTACCACTACTACTACTACCACTACTACTACTAACGCTAAAATCTCTACTACTGCTACCACTACTACCACTACTACTACTACCACTTCTACTACTACCGCTACTACTACTACTACCACTACTACTACCACTACTACTACTACCACTACTACTACTACCACTACTACTACTACTGCTGCTACTACTACTGCTGCTACCACTACTACTACTGCTGCTACCACTACTGCTGCTACTGCTGCCGCTACTACTACTGCTGCTACCACTACTACTACTACTGCTACCACTACTACTACTGCTGCTACCACTACTACTACTTCTGCTACCACTACTGCTGCTACTGCTACTGCTGCTACCACTACTACTACTGCTGCTACCACTACTACTACTGCTGCTACCACTACTGCTGCTACTGCTGCTGCTACTACTACTGCTGCTACCACTACTACTAATGCTGTTACTGCTGCTGCTACTGCAACCACTACTACTACTACTGCTACCACTACTACTACCACTACTACTACTACCACTACTACTACTACTGCTGCTACTACTACTGCTGCTACCACTACTACTACTGCTGCTACTACTACTGCTGCTACCACTACTACTACTGCTGCTACCACTACTACTACTGCTGCTACCACTACTACTACTGCTGCTACCACTACTACTACTGCTGCTACTACTACTGCTGCTACCACTACTACTGCTGATGCTGCTACTGCTGCTGCTACCACTACTACTAATACTACTACTGCTGTTACTACTGCTGCTGCTGCTACCGCTACTACTACTGCTGCTACTACTACTGCTGCTACCACTACTACTACTGCTGCTACTACTACTGCTGCTACCACTACTACTACTGCTGCTACCACTACTACTACTGCTGCTACCACTACTACTACTGCTGCTACCACTACTACTACTGCTGCTACTACTACTGATGCTACCACTACTACTACTGCTGCTACCACTACTACTACTGCTGCTACCACTACTACTACTGCTGCTACCACTACTACTACTACTACTACTACTGCTGCTGCTACCACCATTACTACTGATGCTGCTACTACTACTGCTGCTACCACTACTACTACTGCTGCTACCACTACTACTACTGCTGTTACTACTGCTGCTGCTGCTACCGCTACTACTACTGCTGCTACTACTACTGCTGCTACCACTACTACTACTGCTGCTACCACTACTACTACTGCTGCTACCACTACTACTACTGCTGCTACCACTACTACTACTGCTGCTACTACTACTGATGCTACCACTACTACTACTGCTGCTACCACTACTACTACTGCTGCTACCACTACTACTATTGCTGCTACCACTACTACTACTACTACTACTACTGCTGCTACCACCATTACTACTGATGCTGCTACTACTGCTGCTACCACTACTACTACTGCTGCTACCACTACTACTACTGCTGCTACTACTACTGCTGCTACCACTACTACTACTGCTGCTACCACTACTACTACTACTACTACTGCTGCTACCACCATTACTACTGATGCTGCTACTACTACTGCTGCTACCACTACTACTACTGCTGCTACCACTACTACTACTGCTGCTACCACTACTACTACTGCTGCTACCACTACTGCTGCTACCACTACTACTACTGATGCCGCTACTGCTGCTGCTGCTGCTGCTACCACTACTACTAATACTACTACTACTGCTGCTACCACTACTACTACTGCTGCTGCCACTACTACTACTGCTGCTACCACTACTACTACTGCTGCTACTACTACTGCTGCTACCACTACTACTACTGATGCCGCTACTGCTGCTGCTGCTGCTGCTACCACTACTACTAATACTACTACTACTGCTGCTACCACTACTACTACTGCTGCTGCCACTACTACTACTGCTGCTACTACTACTGCTGCTACCACTACTACTACTGATGCTGCTACTACTGCTGCTACTACTACTGCTGCTACCACTACTACTACTTCTGCTACCACTACTACTACTGCTGCTACCACTACTACTACTGCTGCTACTACTACTGCTGCTACCACTACTACTACTGATGCTGCTACTGCTGCTGCTGCTGCTTCTACCACTACTACTACCACTACTACTACTACCGCTACTACTACTACCACTACTACTACTGCTGCTAATACTACTACTACTGATGCTGTTACTACTGCTGCTGCTGCTACCGCTACTACTACTGCTGCTACTACTACTGCTACCACTACTACTACTGCTGCTACCACTACTACTACTGCTGCTACCACTACTACTACTGCTGCTGCCACTACTACTACTGCTGCTACTACTACTGCTGCTACCACTACTACTACTACTACTACTGCCTACTGCTGCTACCACCATTACTACTGATGCTGCTACTACTACTGCTGCTACTACTACTGCTGCTACCACTACTACTACTGCTGCTACCACTACTACTACTGCTGCTACCACTACTACTACTGCTGCTACCACTACTACTACTGCTGCTACTACTACTGCTGCTACCACTACTACTACTACTGATGCTGCTACTGCTGCTGCTGCTGCTGCTACCACTACTACTAATACTACTACTACTGCTGCTACCACTACTACTACTGCTGCTGCCACTACTACTACTGCTGCTACTACTACTGCTGCTACCACTACTACTACTGATGCTGCTACTACTGCTGCTACTACTACTGCAGCTACCACTACTACTACTTCTGCTACCACTACTACTACTGCTGCTACCACTACTACTACTGCTGCTACTACTACTGCTGCTACCACTACTACTACTGATGCTGCTACTGCTGCTGCTGCTGCTGCTACCACTACTACTAATACTACTACTACTGATGCTGTTACTACTGCTGCTGCTGCTACCGCTACTACTACTGCTGCTACTACTACTGCTACCACTACTACTACTGCTGCTACCACTACTACTACTGCTGCTACCACTACTACTACTGCTGCTACCACTACTACTACTACTGATGCTGCTACTACTGCTGCTACTACTACTGCTGCTACCACTACTACTACTGCTGCTACCACTACTACAACTGCTGCTACCACTACTACTACTGCTGCTACCACTACTACTACTGTTGCTACTACTACTGATGCTACCACTACTACTACTGCTGCTACCACTACTACTACTGCTGCTACCACTACTACTACTGCTGCTACCACTACTACTACTACTACTACTACTACTGCTGCTACCACCATTACTACTGATGCTGCTACTACTACTGCTGCTTCTACTACTGCTGCTACCACTACTACTACTGCTGCTACCACTATTACTACTGATGCTGCTACTACTACTGCTGCTACCACTACTACTACTGCTGCTACCACTACTACTACTGCTGCTACTACTACTGCTGCTACCACTACTACTACTACTGCTGCTACCACTACTACTACTGCTGCTACTACTGCTGCTGCTACCACTACAACTACTGATGCTGCTACTACTGCTGCTACTACTACTGATGCTGCTACTACTACTGCTGCTACCATTACTACTACTACTACTGCTGCTATTACTACTGAACCTGCTACTACTACTGATGCTACTACTGCTACTGCTACTACTACTACTACTACTACTACTACTACTACTGCTGATGCTGCTACTGCTACTACTACTACTACTACTGCTACTACTACTACTGCTGCTACTGCGACTACTGCTGCTACTACTACTGCTGCTACTACTACTGCTACAACTACTGCTACTACTACTACTACTACTACTGCTACTACTGCTACGACTACTAATGCTACTACTACTACTACTACTACTACTGCTGCTACTACTACTGCTACAACTACTGCTACTACTACTACTACTACTACTGCTACTACTGCTACGACTACTAATGCTACTACTACTACTACTACTACTGCTGCTACCACTACTACTACTGCTGCTACCACTACTACTACTGCTGCTACTACTACTGCTGCTACCACTACTACTGCTGATGCTGCTACTGCTGCTGCTGCTGCTACCACTACTACTAATACTACTACTGCTGTTACTACTGCTGCTGCTGCTACCGCTATTACTACTGCTGCTACTACTACTGCTGCTACCACTACTACTACTGCTGCTACCACTACTACTACTGCTCCTACCACTACTACTACTGCTGCTACCACTACTACTACTGCTGCTACTACTACTGATGCTACCACTACTACTACTGCTGCTACCACTACTACTACTGCTGCTACCACTACTACTACTGCTGCTACCACTACTACTACTGCTGCTGCTACTACTACTGCTGCTACCACTACTACTACTGCTGCTACCACTACTACTACTGCTGCTACTGCTGCTGCTGCTGCTGCTACCACTACTACTAATACTACTACTGCTGTTACTACTGCTGCTGCTGCTACCGCTACTACTACTGCTGCTACTACTACTGCTGCTACCACTATTACTACTGCTGCTACCACTACTACTACTGCTGCTACCACTACTACTACTGCTGCTACCACTACTACTACTGCTGCTACTACTACTGATGCTACCACTACTACTACTGCTGCTACCACTACTACTACTACTACTACTACTGCTGCTACCACCATTACTACTGATGCTGCTACTACTACTGCTGCTACTACTACTGCTGCTACCACTACTACTACTTCTGCTACCACTACTACTACTGCTGCTACTACTACTGCTGCTACCACTACTACTACTGCTGCTACCACTACTACTACTGCTGCTACCACTACTACTACTACTACTACTGCTGCTACCACCATTACTACTGATGCTGCTACTACTACTGCTGCTACCACTACTACTACTGCTGCTACCACTACTACTACTTCTGCTACCACTACTACTACTGCTGCTACCACTACTACTACTGCTGCTACTACTACTGCTGCTACCACTACTACTACTGATGCTGCCACTGCTGCTGCTGCTGCTGCTGCTACCACTACTACTAATACTACTACTACTGATGCTGTTACTACTGCTGCTGCTGCTACCGCTACTACTACTGCTGCTACTACTACTGCTACCACTACTACTACTGCTGCTACCACTACTACTACTGCTGCTGCCACTACTACTACTGCTGCTACTACTACTGCTGCTACCACTACTACTACTGATGCTGCTACTACTGCTGCTACTA
>NC_034190.2:6466228-6506228 GCF_002021735.2 Oncorhynchus kisutch | reverse complement strand
TCACAGACTACACAAAGATTCCTTGATGTCCTTCCAGATTCCCTTCCAGATTCCCTCTGTCTACCCAAGGATGCCAGAGGACAAAAATCAGTTAACCACCTAACTGAGGAACTCAATTTAACCTTGCGCAATACCCTAGATGCAGTTGCATCCCTAAAAACTAAAAACATTTCCCATAAGAAACTAGCTCCCTGGTACACAGAAAATACCCGAGCTCTGAAGCAAGCTTCCATAAAATTGGAACGGAAATGGCGCCACACCAAACTGGAAGTCTTCCGACTAGCTTGGAAAGACAGTACCGTGCAGTACCGACGAGCCCTTACTGCTGCTCGACATCCTATTTTTCTAACTTAATTGAGGAAAATAAGAACAATCCGAAATTCCTTTTTGATACTGTCGCAAAGCTAACTAAAAAGCAGCATTCCCCAAGAGAGGATGACTTTCACTGTAGCAGTGATAAATTCATGAACTTCTTTGAGGAAAAGATTATGATTATTAGAAAGCAAATTACGGACTCCTCTTTAAATCTGCGTATTCCTTCAAAGCTCAGTTGTCCTGAGTCTGCACAACTCTCCCAGGACCTAGGATCAAGAGAGATACTCAAGTGTTTTAGTAATATATCTCTTGACACAATGATGAAAATAATCATGGCCTCTAGGCAGCAACTTACTGCCTTCCTGAAGACAAACAATGTTTACGAAATGCTTCAGTCTGGTTTTAGACCCCATCATAGCACTGAGACGGCACTTGTGAAGGTGGTAAATGAAATTTTAATGGCATCGGACCGAGGCTCTGCATCTGTCCTCGTGCTCCTAGACCTTAGTGCTGCTTTTGATACCATCGATCACCACATTCTTTTGGAGAGATTGGAAACCCAAATTGGTCTACACGGACAAGTTCTGGCCTGGTTTAGATCTTATCTGTCGGAAAGATATCAGTTTGTCTCTGTGAATGGTTTGTCCTCTGACAAATCAACTGTAAATTTCGGTGTTCCTCAAGGTTCCGTTTTAGGACCACTATTGTTTTCACTATATATTTTACCTCTTGGGGATAATATTCAAAAACATAATGTTAACTTTCACTGCTATGCGGATGACACACAGCTGTACATTTCAATGAACCATGGTGAAGCCCCAAAATTGCCCTTGCTAGAAGCATGTGTTTCAGACATAAGGAAGTGGATGGCTGCAAACTTTCTACTCTTAAACTCGGACAAAACAGAGATGCTTGTTTTAGGTCCCAAGAAACAAAGAGATCTTCTGTTGAATCTGACAATTAATCTTAATGGTTGTACAGTCGTCTCAAATAAAACTGTGAAGGACCTCGGCATTACTCTGGACCCTGATCTCTCTTTTGAAGAACATATCAAGACCATTTCAAGGACAGCTTTTTTCCATCTACGTAACATTGCAAAAATCAGAAACTTTCTGTCCAAAAATTATGCAGAAAAATGTATCCATGCTTTTGTCACTTCTAGGTTAGACTACTGCAATGCTCTACTTTCCGGCTACCCGGATAAAGCACTAAATAAACTTCAGTTGGTGCTAAATACGGCTGCTAGAATCCTGACTAGAACCAAATAATGTGATCATATTACTCCAGTGCTAGCCTCTCTACACTGGCTTCTTGTCAAAGCAAGGGCTGATTTCAAGGTTTTACTGCTAACCTACAAAGCATTACATGGGCTTGCTCCTACCTATCTCTCTGATTTGGTCCTGCCGTACATACCTGTGCCTTGCGAAAGTATTCGGCCCCCTTGAACTTTGCGACCTTTTGCCACATTTCAGGCTTCAAACATAAAGATATAAAACTGTATTTTTTTGTGAAGAATCAACAACAAGTGGGACACAATCATGAAGTGGAACGACATTTATTAGATTTTTCAAACCTTTGTAACAAAACAAAAATGGAAAAATTGGGCGTGCAAAATTATTCAGCCCCTTTACTTTCAGTGCAGCAAACTCTCTCCAGAAGTTCATTGAGGATCTCTGAATGATCCAATGTTGACCTAAATGACTAATGATGATAAATACAATCCACCTGTGTGTAATCAAGTCTCCGTATAAATGCACCTGCACTGTGATAGTCTCAGAGGTCCGTTAAAAGCGCAGAGAGCATCATGAAGAACAAGGAACACACCAGGCAGGTCCGACATACTGTTGTGAAGAAGTTTAAAGCCGGATTTGGATACAAAAAGATTTCCCAAGCTTTAAACATCCCAAGGAGCACTGTGCAAGCGATAATATTGAAATGGAAGGAGTATCAGACCACTGCAAATCTACCAAGACCTGGCCGTCCCTCTAAACTTTCAGCTCATACAAGGAGAAGACTGATCAGAGATGCAGCCAAGAGGCCCATGATCACTCTGGATGAACTGCAGAGATCTACAGCTGAGGTGGGAGACTCTGTCCATAGGACAACAATCAGTCGTATATTGCACAAATCTGGCCTTTATGGAAGAGTGGCAAGAAGAAAGCCATTTCTTAAAGATATCCATAAAAAGTGTCGTTTAAAGTTTGCCACAAGCCACCTGGGAGACACACCAAACAAGAAGGGGCTCTGGTCAGATGAAACCAAAATTGAACTTCTTTGGCAACAATGCAACACGTTATGTTTGGCGTAAAAGCAACACAGCTCATCACCCTGAACACCATCACCACTGTCAAACATGGTGGTGGCAGCATCATGGTTTGGGCCTGCTTTGCTTCAGCAGGGACAGGGAAGATGGTTAAAATTGATGGGAAGATGGATGGAGCCAAATACAGGACCATTCTGGAAGAAAACCTGATGGAGTCTGCAAAAGACCTGAGACTGGGACGGAGATTTGTCTTCCAACAAGACAATGATCCAAAACATAAAGCAAAATCTACAATGGAATGGTTCAAAAATAAACGTCCAGACCTGAATCCAATCGAGAATCTGTGGAAAGAACTGAAAACTGCTGTTCACAAATGCTCTCCATCCAACCTCACTGAGCTCGAGCTGTTTTGCAAGGAGGAATGGGAAAAAATTTCAGTCTCTCGATGTGCAAAACTGATAGAGACATACCCCAAGCGACTTACAGCTGTAATCGCAGCAAAAGGTGGCGCTACAAAGTAGTAGACAAAGGGGCTGAATAATTTTGCACGCCCAACTTTTTCAGTTTTTGATTTGTTAAAAAAGTTTGAAATATCCAATAAATGTCGTTCCACTTCATGATTGTGTCCCACTTGTTGTTGATTCTTCACAAAAAAATACAGTTTTATATCTTTATGTTTGAAGCCTGAAATGTGGCAAAAGGTCGCAAAGTTCAAGGGGGCCGAATACTTTCGCAAGGCACTGTACCTACACGTACGCTACGGTCACAAGATGCAGGCCTCCTAATTGTCCCTAGAATTTCAAAGCAAACAGCTGGAGGCAGGGCTTTCTCCTATAGAGCTCCATTTTTATGGAACGGTCTGCCTACCCATGTCAGAGACGCAAACTCGGTCTCAACCTTTAAGTCTTTACTGAAGACTCATCTCTTCAGTGGGTCATATGATTGAGTGTAGTCTGGCCCAGGAGTGGGAAGGTGAACGGAAAGGCTCTGGAGCAACGAACCGCCCTTGCTGTCTCTGCCTGGCCGGTTCCCCTCTTTCCACTGGGATTCTCTGCCTCTAACCCTATTACAGGGGCTGAGTCACTGGCTTACTGGGCTCTCTCATGCCGTCCCTGGAAGGGGTGCGTCACCTGAGTGGGTTGATTCACTGATGTGGTCATCCTGTCTGGGTTGGCGCCCCCCCTTGGGTTGTGCCATGGCGGAGATCTTTGTGGGCTATACTCGGCCCTGTCTCAGGATGGTAAGTTGGTGGTTGAAGATATCCCTCTAGTGGTGTGGGGGCTGTGCTTTGGCAAAGTGGGTGGGGTTATATCCTTCCTGTTTGGCCCTGTCCGGGGGTGTCCTCGGATGGGTCCACAGTGTCTCCTGACCCCTCCTGTTTCAGCCTCCAGTATTTATGCTGCAGTAGTTTATGTGTCGGGGGGCTAGGGTCAGTTATATCTGGAGTACTTCTCCTGTCCTATTCGGTGTCCTGTGTGAATCTAAGTGTGCGTTCTCTAATTCTCTCCTTCTCTCTTTCTTTCTCTCTCTCGGAGGATCTGAGCCCTAGGACCATGCCCCAGGATTACCTGACATGATGACTCCTTGCTGTCCCCAGTCCACCTGGCCGTGCTGCTGCTCCAGTTTCAACTGTTCTGCCTTCTTATTATTCGAACATGCTGGACCTGAGCCCTAGGACCATGCCCCAGGACTACCTGACATGATGACTCCTTGCTGTCCCCAGTCCATCTGACCGTGCTGCTGCTCCAGTTTCAACTGTTCTGCCTTATTATTATACGACCATGCTGGTCATTTATGAACATTTGAACATCTTGGCCATGTTCTGTTATAATCTCCACCCGGCACAGCCAGAAGAGGACTGGCCACCCCACATAGCCTGGTTCCTCTCTAGGTTTCTTCCTAGGTTTTGGCCTTTCTAGGGAGTTTTTCCTAGCCACCGTGCTTCTACACCTGCATTGCTTGCTGTTTGGGGTTTTAGGCTGGGTTTCTGTACAGCACTTTGAGATATCAGCTGATGTACGAAGGGCTATATAAATAAATTTGATTTGATTTGATTTACTACTAATACTACTACTACTTCTACTACTGCTACTTCTACTAATACAACTACTACTGCTACTAATACTAATACTAATACTACTACTGCTACTACCACTACTTCTACTAATACTACTGCTACTGCTACTAATACTAACACTACTACTGCTACTACCACTACTACTAATAATAATAATACTACCACTACTTCTACTAATACTGCCACTACTGCTACTAATACTAATACTACTACTGCTACTATCACTGCTACTACTAATACTAATACTAATACTACCACTACTTATACTAATACTACTGCTACTGCTACTAATACTAATACTAATACTAATACTGCTACTACCACTACTAATACTAATACTACCACTACTTCTATTAATACTACTACTACTGCTACTAATACTAATACTACTACTGCTACTACCACTACTACTACGAATACTAATACTACCACTACTTCTACTAATACTACTTCTACTAATACTAATACTACTGCTGCTACTACCACTACTTCTACTAATACTACTGCTACTGCTACTAATACTAACACTAATACTACTACTGCTACTACCACTAATTCTACTAATACTACTATTACTACTACTAATACTGATACTACTACTGCTACTACTACTAATCTAATACTAATACTGCTACTACCACTACTTCTACTAATACTACTGCTACTAATACTAATACTACTACTGTTACTCCCACTACTTCTACTAATACTAATACTACTGCTACTACTACTACTAATACTGCTACTACTTCTACTAATACTACTAATACTACTACTACCACCACTGCTTCTACTAATACTAATACTACTACTGCTACTACTGCAAATTCAGCATTTGTTGGGTGCTTATATTTGTCCTATTTCATACATGTACCAGTGTGTATTATACTAATGTGTGAATCGGAAATATGTTTTTTTGCATGTCCCATTATCAACGGCTACCCTAGAGCAATTTAGGGTTAAGTGCCTTGCTCAAGGGTACATCGACAGAGTTTTCACCTTGTCGACTCGGGGTTTGGACAAGCGACCTTTGGGTTACTGAGTCAACATTCAAACCGCTCGGTTACCTCGGTTACCTGCCCCCTACTTCGAGGCCAAAAAAAGAAAACTACTCGCCAGGAATCCACTAAGGGGCGGCAGGGTAGCCTAGTGGTTAGAGTGTAGGGGTGGCAGGGTAGCCTAGTGGTTAGAGTGTAGGGGCGGCAGGGTAGCCTAGTGGTTAGAGTGTAGGGGTGGCAGGGTAGCCTAGTGGTTAGATTGTAGGGGTGGCAGGGTAGCCTAGTGGTTAGAGTGTAGGGGAGGCAGGGTAGCCTAGTGGTTAGAGTGTAGAGGAGGCAGGTAGACTAGTGGTTAGAGTGTAGGGGTGGCAGGGTAGCCTAGTGGTTAGAGTGTAGGGGTGGCAGGGTAGCCTAGTGGTTAGAGTGTAGGGGTGGCAGGGTAGCCTAGTGGTTAGAGTGTAGGGGTGGCAGGGTAGCCTAGTGGTTAGAGTGTAGGGGTGGCAGGGTAGTCTAGTGGTTAGACTGTAGGGGTGGCAGGGTAGCCTAGTGGTTAGAGTGTAGGGGTGGCAGGGTAGCCTAGTGGTTAGAGTGTAGGGGTGGCAGGGTAGTCTAGTGGTTAGACTGTAGGGGTGGCAGGGTAGCCTAGTGGTTAGAGCTTTGCACTAGTAACCGAAAGGTTGCAAGTTCAAGTCCCCAAGCTGATAAGGTACAAATCTGTCGTTCTGCCCCTGTACAAGGCAGTTAACCCACTGTTCCTAGGCTGTCATTGAAAAGAAGAATTTGTTCTTAACTGACTTGCCCTAGTTAAATAAGATTTGTTTTTATCAGGGATCCCCATTAGCTGCTGCCAAGGTTCTCTTCCTGAGCTCCAATGACCTTTATAATACACATAAGACAGTACATCATATAACATTATTACACCACCACATATCTGTTACATTCCCCAGTTTCTGTGTTGTAGTGTGTGTATTTCAGGAAAATGGCTTCCTGAAATCTCTCAAGCAGCTGATTGGTCGACTCCATGGCTAATTGGCGAGCTGACCCCGCCCCCCTCGTCAAGACGCAGCTGTCTCCAATTACCCATTCCTTCTGAAGCTATATAACAGCCAGTGTTCTGTTCAGAAGGGAGATTGCAGAAAGATTGATTGTGATTTAGAGAGATCATGGCTGAGAGAGAGGAGGCTGATGGCTGAGGGTCATATTATGTTTGTTGTTTCTGAGTGATACAGGCAGTTGGTATGTACTGTGTTAGATTGTTGCATTATCAGATAGAGCTTATTTGATGTCCTTTGTTTCTTAGTTTGTTTGTGAAATTGTTTAATATTCTGTTTCATTTGTTCCCAGGGGGGAAGGGGAAGGCACCTAGGGAGTGCTTAGACAAGAGGCCCGCGGGCATCCATATACCCGTAGTATATTCACTGTCTAGGTACACTAGGTAAGACCTGGGCGGACCATCCCCTGTATTTTGGTTAGGGCACCACGTGGTGATAAGTTAGATAAGTAGTGGGTTGGCAGGTAAGGTAGGGGAGGTTAGGTAAGTAGTGGGTAGGTAGGAGAGGTTAGGTAAGTAGTGGGTAGGTAGGAGAGGTTAGGTAAGTAGTGGGTAGGTAGGAGAGGTTAGGTAGGTAGGAGAGGTTAGGTAAGTAGTGGGTAGGTAGGAGAGGTTAGGTAAGTAGTGGGTAGGTAGGAGAGGTTAGGTAAGTAGTGGGTAGGTAGGAGAGGTTAGGTAAGTAGTGGGTAGGTAGGAGAGGTTAGGTAGGTAGGAGAGGTTAGGTAAGTAGTGGGTAGGTAGGAGAGGTTAGGTAAGTAGTGGGTAGGTAGGAGAGGTTAGGTAAGTAGTGGGTAGGTAGGAGAGGTTAGGTAAGTAGTGGGTAGGTAGGAGAGGTTAGGTAAGTAGTGGGTAGGTAGGAGAGGTTAGGTAAGTAGTGGGTAGGTAGGAGAGGTTAGGTAAGTAGTGGGTAGGTAGGAGAGGTTAGGTAAGTAGTGGGTAGGTAGGAGAGGTTAGGTAGGTAGGAGAGGTTAGGTAAGTAGTGGGTAGGTAGGAGAGGTTAGGTAAGTAGTGGGTAGGTAGGAGAGGGGAGGGGGCTTTGATTTTTACTTTCTTTGCTTTGGTTCCGTCCAGCCCCTTTTCCCCAACATTACCATGTGACAAAATAAATTCCTTGTAAATGGTACCACTCTCTCTGCCTTTTGTCATCCTTACTCGCACCTACAGTCCCATACCTCTTTCACTTCACAGGGAGTTGAGTTGTAGCAGGGTGTTGCGTTCCCTCTTCACAGAGGCGTGCGTAACAGAAGGTGGGCTCATCCGGGATACAACATGTAATATTGTTGTATAGTGGTATTATACAAGGTACGTGTGTCTCTTTTCACAGTCCCTCTGTTCAATAATGTGTTTTTAAATCTAATTTTGCTGCTTGCATCAGTTACCTGATGTGGAATAGAGTTCCATGTAGTCATGGCTCTATCTAGTACTGTGCGCCTCCCGTAGTCTGTTCTAGACTTGGGGACTGAAGAGACCTCTGGTGGGTTCCCTAAGGTTCTATGAAAGAAGCCTTCCCTAAGGTTCTATGAAAGAAGCCTTCCCTAAGGTTCTATGAAAGAAGCCTTCCCTAAGGTTCTATGAAAGAAGCCTTCCCTAAGGTTCTATATTGCACCAATAGAAAAAGAGTTCTGCTGTAGTTACAACCCTTTTCATGGTTATTTATAGAACCTTTATGGAGAATGGTTCTATAAAGAACCGTGCTCAATCGTAGATCATTTTGAAGATCCATAAAGGGTATTTTAATCCGGTCGGCCATATTATTTTGTTCCATTCCAGAGGTGTTATTTTTGTGTTAATTTACGAGGTGAATCAAGTTAACTACCTCTGGAACAGATGGGGGTTCCAGAGGAGAGATTTGACAACCACTGAATGATTTAGTCACTCAGTTGCACAATAAAAGCTGTGAGAGAACCACGCCCCAAAATAATCCAAATCAGCTGGCTCCCCTATATTTTAATTATCACCAGAAGAGAAAATTACCTTCTCGTGAACTGGGCGAGAGAGAGGGGAGAGGAAAAAGATATAAAGAGATATATAGAGAGAGGAAAGAGATATAGAGAGGAAAGAGATATACAGAGAGGGGAAATAGATATATAGAGAGGAAAGAGATATATAGAGAGGAAAGAGATATAGAGAGAGGAGAGGGGAAAGAGATATAGAGAGAGGAGATATAGAGAGAGGAAAGAGATATACAGAGAGGGGAAAGAGATATACAGAGAGGGGAAAGAGATATAGAGAGAGGAAAGAGGTATAGAGAGAGAGGAAAGAGATATAGAGAGAGGAGAGAGGAAAGAGATATAGAGAGGAAAGAGATATAGAGAGAGAGGAGAGAGGAAAGAGATATAGAGAGAGAGGAAAGAGATATAGAGAGGAAAGAGATATAGAGAGAGAGGAGAGAGGAAAGAGATATACAGAGAGGGGAAAGAGGTATAGAGAGAGGAAAGAGATATACAGAGAGGGGAAAGAGAGGAAAGAGGTATATAGAGAGAGGAAAGAGGTATAGAGAGAGGAGAGAGGAAAGAGATATAGAGAGAGGAGAGAGAGGAAAGAGATATAGAGAGAGGAATGAGATAGAGAGAGGAAAGAGGTATAGAGAGAGAGGAAAGAGATATAGAGAGAGGAAAGAGATATACAGAGAGGGGAAAGAGATATAGAGAGAGGAAAGAGATATACAGAGAGGGGAAAGAGGTATAGAGAGAGGAAAGAGATATACAGAGAGGGGAAAGAGATATAGAGAGAGGAAAGAGGTATATAGAGAGAGGAAAGAGGTATAGAGAGAGGAGAGAGGAAAGAGATATAGAGAGAGGAGAGAGAGGAAAGAGATATAGAGAGAGGAATGAGATAGAGAGAGGAAAGAGGTATAGAGAGAGAGGAAAGAGATATAGAGAGAGGAAAGAGATATACAGAGAGGGGAAAGAGATATAGAGAGAGGAAAGAGATATACAGAGAAGGGAAAGAGATATAGAGAGAGGAAAGAGGTATAGAGAGAGAGGAAAGAGATATATAGAGAGGAGAGAGGAAAGAGATATAGAGAGAGGAAAGAGATATAGAGAGAGGAGAGAGAGGAAAGAGATATAGAGAGAGGAGAGAGAGGAAAGAGATATAGAGAGAGGAAAGAGATATACAGAGAGGGGAAAGAGATATAGAGAGAGGAAAGAGGGATATAGAGAGAGAGGAAAGAGGTATAGAGAGAGGAGAGAGGAAAGAGATATAGAGAGAGGAGAGAGAGGAAAGAGATATAGAGAGAGGAGAGAGAGGAAAGAGATATAGAGAGAGGAAAGAGATATCGAGAGAGAGGAAAGAGATATATAGAGAGGAGAGAGGAAAGAGATATATAGAGAGAGGAAAGAGATATAGAGAGAGAGGAGAGAGAGGAAAGAGATATGGAGAGAGAAAGAGGGAAGGAGAAAAAAAGCGAGATGGGGAGAGATTTTTTTTTACAGTGTTTTGCACCATCAGTTCGGTCATGCCAACCCAGACTGGTCTCTGTGAGCTTGGTTACACACACCTGGAGATTACAGAACAGACAGAAAGAGATGAGATAACGACAGAGGACAAGAATAGAATAACAATTCATTGTTTTTCCTTAGAATACTTGGCCCACCCCGTAGCCAGAGAGACACCCAAGTAGACAACGACCTCAACCAATATGATTATAACTCCTTCGATGACAAACACAGTCTTCTCTGGCGGTTGTCCTCTGTTTCCATCCCTGGTAGTCAAACACAGTCTTCTCTGGCGGTTGTCCTCTGTTTCCATCCCTGGTATTCAAACACAGTCTTCTCCATGTCCATGACTCACAAAATCACAGTGAACGTCCCAAATGGCACCCTATTCCCTATGTAGTGCACTACCTTTGACCAGGGCCCGTAGTGCTTTGCTGCAAAGTAGTGCACTAGATTAGAGTGGGAGAGAGGAATTGGTCCGTGGGCTGTCCCCATAGGACGTTGTGGTGAGAGCAAACCTTCATTAGAGTTCCTGTAACATAGCCGCAGTTACCTGCTGTCTCTGGTGGCTTGGCCTGACACACACACAGACAGACAAACAAACACACACGCACACACACACACACACAATAGAAAGTAGCATAGAAAGTAATGCATAATTCATTGTAATATAGCAAATGAAGTACGGCTCTCTGGGTGCATGTGACAGTATAGTAATAGACCTAAAGGCATTAGCTGACAAATCTGCACATAAACAAATGATGAATAAAACCTAGAGTGCTGGGAACTGCTGGGGGAGGGAGAAACTGGGGGAGGAAGGGATCTGCTGGGTGAGGAAGCTACTGGAGGAGGGAGCTGCTGGGGGAGGAAGGGACCTGCTGGGGGAGGAAGTTACTGGGGGAGGGAGCTGCTGGGGGGAGGAAGGGAACTGCTGGGGGAGGAGGCTACTGGAGGATGGAGCTGCTGGTGGAAGAAGGGACCTGCTGGGGGAGGAAGCTGCTGGGGGAAGAAGCTGCTGGGGGAGGGATCTGCTGGGGAAGGAAGGGACCTGCTGGGGGAGGAAGGGACCTGCTGGGGGAGGAAGGGACCTGCTGGGGGAGGAAGGGACCTGCTGGGGAAGGAAGCTACTGGAGGAGGGAGCAGCTGGGGGAGGCAGGGAGCTGCTGGGGAAGGAAGCTACTGGAGGAGGGACCTGCTGGGGGAGGTAGGGACCTGCTGGGGGAGGAAGGGAGCTGCTGGGGAAGGAAGGGACCTGCTGGGGAAGGAAGGGACCTGCTGGGGGAGGAAGGGACCTGCTGGGGGAGGAAGGGACCTGCTGGGGGAGGCAGGGAGCTGCTGGGGAAGGAAGCTACTGGAGGAGGGAGCTGCTGGGGGAGGGGGGGGGGGGCTGCTGGGGGAGGAAGGGAGCTGCTGGGGAAGGAAGGAAGCTACTGGAGGAGGGAGCTGCTGGGGAAGGAAGGGACCTGCTGGGGAAGGAAGGGAGCTGCTGGAGGAGGAAGGGACCTGCTGGGGGAGGAAGGGACCTGCTGGGGCTGGAAGGGAACTCTCCAGGTGTAAGATATGAACACACCCAGCCTAATTACATTCCCTCAATATGAGGAGAGAACACAGAGGATCAGCGTTAAATCAAGTTTCTCATCAAGCCCATAAGAGAAGGTGATCTGTCACCATACATATACATATACACATACTTAACTTTACATACTTTACTTTACATACTTTACACAACATATTTTACAAACATACTTTACATAACATTAAGGTGACATATGTTGGAACACATTTTTCAGTTTGTATTCTATGTATGTATGAGCATTCAAATCAACCGCTTGTTGGTTTATTGGTTGATTCTTTTCAGAACAGAAAGAGTACCCAAGTCATACTTTCTTATGGTACACTTATGTTGAGTTGTCTTCCGTACAAGGTGTTTTCACATTGGCTTTGTCACAAACCATTCTCTGTAATGTCTCAAATCATTCTCTATGATGTCACAAATCCTTCTCTGTGATGTCACAAACCATTCTCACTGATGTCATGAACCATTCTCTATGATGTCACAAACCATTCTCACTGATGTCATGAACCATTCTCTATGATGTCACAAACCATTCTCACTGATGTCATGAACCATTCTCTGTGACATTGTAAACCTCTCACTCAGATGTCACAAACCTGTTTTCTTCTCCTTTCCCTAGTTATGTCATAATAATAATTCTGCTTTCTCCTCAGCTCGGGGTCATTCTGTAACCCTCTCAGACATCCAGTTAGGTGTAAGAGGAGATTTGTTCAGAGCTCTGCCTGCTCCCAATCTTTGAAGGTGGATTACTGTGTTAGTGATAGACTGATAGTGACTCATGTCTCGGTTGAATCCCAAATGGCCCCCTTGTCCCTACATCTGGGGTAGGCAACTAGATTCAGCCGCGAGCAAAAGGTCGGGGGGTGGCAGGTAGCCTAGTGGTTAGAGCGTTGGACTAGTAACTGAAAGGTTGCAAGATCAAATCCCCAAGCTGACAAGGTGAAAATCTGTTGTTCTGCCCCTGAACAAGGCAGTTAACCCACTGTTCCTAGACATCATTGAAAATAAGTATTTGTTCTTAACTGACTTGCCTAGTAAAATATAGGAAAAATAAATTGTCCACACCTAAGCCCAAAACAGTGGTGTAACCAGAAATTGGTTGGCCTGCAGAAATGTGGTTGGGCCCAAAATATTACATTTATATATATATATATATATATATACAGTCAAAAGGTTGGACACACACTGATTCAGGGGCTTTTCTTTATTTGTACTATTTTCTACATTGTAAATAGGGAAGATATCAAAACTATGAAATAACCCATTGGTGGAGGAGGTGTATTGAGACACCCAATGCAAACTACATATCTCTGTCTTAAACTGATACATGTTTTATTCTTTTATTATGTTACTTAAATTCACACACCGGTTCGTCAATATACTCTTAAGGATTCACTATCATTACAAAATCATGTTAAACACTATTATTGCACACAGAGTGAGTCCATGCAACTTAGTGTGTGACTTCTTAACCTCTCTGGGGTAGGGGGCGTTATTTTGACATCCGGACGAAAAGTGTGGCTAAAGTAAACTGCCTTTTAATCAGGCCCAGAAGCTAGGATATGCATATAATTGGTAGACGTAGATAGGAAACACTCTAAAGTTTCTAAAACTGTTCAAATTATGTCTGTGAGTATAACAGAACTTATATGACAGGCGAAACCCCAAGGACAAGCCATCCCCCAAAAATGGCTAGTACTATAATTATAAGTTCAAGTCCTCCCAAATTGCAGTTCCTAGGGCTTTCACTAGGTGTCAACAGTCTTTAGAAAGAATTTCAGGCTGGGCTTTGGAAAAATTACCCAGAAATGGTAGTTTTTCAAGGTGGCTCCCATTTTGGCTGTAGTGTTTCCAAGCGCGCGGAGGAAAGCGCGTTCTTTATTATTTATCTCCGGTAATGAACATACTATTCTCCGTCTTAAATTGTATAGTTTATTTGCATATTAGGATACCTAAGGTTTGATTTTAAACATTGTTTGACTTGTTTGGCAAAGTTTATTAGTAACGTTTGGGATTCATTGTGTATACATTTTGATGGAGGGAAACTGAGCGGATTATTGACTGAAGCGCGCCAGCTAAACTGAGTTTTTATGGATATAAATATGAACATTATCGAACAAAAGGACCATTTTTGATGTAACTGGGACCTTTTGGAGTGCCAACAGAAGAAGATCATCAAAGGTAAGGCATTTTTTATATCGCTATTTCTGACTTTTGTGTCGCACCTGCTTGGTTGAAATATGATTTTCATGTGTTTGTATGCGAGGTGCTGTCTTTAGATAATCTCATGGTTTGCTTTCGCCGTAAAGCCTTTTTGAAATCTGACACGTCGGCTTAACAAGAAGTTAAGCTTTATTTTGATGTTTAACTCGTATATTTTCAAGAAAGTTAAATATTTGAATTGAGTATTTTTGAATTTCGCGCTCTGCAATTTCACTGGATGTTGGCCAGGTGGGACGCTACCGTCCCCACGTACCCGTGAGAATTTTTAAGCACATTTTTACTCCTGAACTTATTTAGTCTTTCCATAACAAAGGGGTCGAATACTTATTGACTCAAGACATTTAAAGCTTTTCATTTTTTATTAATTTGTAAAAAAAAAATACATAAAAACATGAACTTTGACGCTTAGGGTTATGTTAGGGTTAAGGTTAGGGTTATGTTAGGGTTAAGGTTAAGGTTAGGGTTAGGGTTAGGGTTATGTTAGGGTTAAGGTTAAGGTTAGGGTTAGGGTTATGTTAGGCCACATAGTGAAAACCCTTTTGAATGAGAAAATCTGTTGGCCAGCAAGAGGGAAGGTTGTCAGCAGTTGAATTACAAAGTCTGTTATGCATATTCATGAGATAAATCTGAATACCAGCTACTGTGCAAACCCATCCCGTGAGAGGGAATTTCATTCCAGTTTATCTGGTCTGTTATATTTCATCATGTCTAACTAACCGAGTGCGCTGCTTGCTCAACCGATTATCCGACTGAAAACGTCCTGGCACACATAAAACATTTTTTTTTAAAGGTGAAATGTCACTGTAGCTGACGTTTTTCTCATTACATTGCAGTCAATGGGAAAATACAGGTGTCACAGGGTTGGTGCCTAAGTGAATACACTGCTTTCAATGGGGGAAATTAGCTTCACAATATGGACACATAGAGAAAGGCATCACAGATATGACACCCTCTCTCTCTCTCTCTCTCATTCTCCCTATCTCTTTCTTACCCCTCCCTCCTTCACCCTCTCACTCTCCTCCCCCCTCCATTCTCTTTCTCTCCCTCTTCTCTCTCCCTCCTCTCTCTCTCTCACCCACCTCCACCTCTCTCTCCACTTTCCCTCTTCCACAGACAGGGTATTGACACATATGTGAATACATCATATTCAAGTTGGTGATAGAGCTGCAATGGGTAACTTGGTGAAAGACAGACAGACAGACAGACATATCTACTCACAGACAGACAGACAGACATATCTACTCACAGGCATACAGACAGACAGACAGACATATCTACTCACAGGCATACAGACAAACCCCACTCTAAACCTTAGCCGGGATGTGGACAATAAGTTAGTGTTAGGGTTAAGGTTAGGGTTAGGGGGGGTTAGGGTTTACGGCTAGGGTTAGGGTTAGGGTTAGGGAGGGTTAGGGTTAGGGTTACGGCTAGGGTTAGAGTTGAGCCAAGATGTGAAGATGAAATGTTCAGGTTTAGGTTGAAGATGAAATGAGGGTTAGGTTTAGGGTTAGGGTTAGGGTTAGGGTTGAGTTTGTCTGTCTCTCTATGGTTAGGGATGTGGACATGAAGCTAGAGTTGGAGTTAGGTTAAGGTTAAGGTTACGGTTAGGGTTAAGGTTAAGGTTAAGGTTAGGGTTATGTTAGGGTTAAGGTTAGGGTTAGGGTTAGGGTTATGGTTAGGGTTAGGATTAGGGTTAAGGTTAAGGTTAGGGTTATGTTAGGGTTAGGGTTAGGGTTATGGTTAAGGTTAAGGTTACGGTTAGGGTTATGTTAGAGTTAAGATTAGGGTTAAGGTTAAGGTTAGGGTTAAGGTTAGGGTTATGTTAGGGTTAGGGTTAAGGTTAAGGTTACGTTAGGGTTAAGATTAGGGTTATTTTAGGGTTAAGGTTAGGGTTATGTTAGGGTTATTTTAGGGTTAAGGTTAGGGTTATGTTAGGGTTATTTTAGGGTTAAGGTTAGAGTAATTTTAGGGTTAAGGTTAGGGTAATTTTAGGGTTATGTTAGGGTTATGGTTAGGGTTATGTTAGGGTTAAGGTTATGGTTACATTATGGTTAAGGTTAGGGTTTTGTTTAGGGATAAGGTTAGGGATAAGGTTAGGGTTAGGGATAAGGTTAGGGTTATTTTATGGTTAGGGTTAAGGTTAAGGTTAGGGTTAGGGTTATGTTAGGGTTAAGGTTATGGTTAGGGTTAGGGTTATGTTAGGGTTAAGGTTAAGGTTAGGGTTAGGGTTATGTTAGAGTTAAGGTTAGGGTTAGGGTTATGTTAGAGTTAAGGTTAGGGTTAGGGTTAAGGTTAGGGTTAGGGTTATGTTAGAGTTAAGGTTAGGGTTAGGGTTAGGGTTAGGGTTAAGGTTAGGGTTAAGGTTACGTTAGGGATAAGATTAGGGTTATTTTAGGGTTAGGGTTATTTTAGGGTTAAGGTTAGGGTTATGGTTAGGGTTAAGGTTAGGGTTATTTTATGGTTAAGGTTAGGGTTATGTTAGGGTTACGGTTAGGGTTACGGTTAGGGTTAAGGTTAGGGTTATTTTATGGTTAAGGTTAGGGTTATGTTAGGGTTATTTTAGGGTTAAGGTTAGGGTTACGGTTAGGGTTAAGGTTAGGGTTATGTTAGGGTTAAGGGTGAGCTGGGAGTGGACATGAAGCTGGTGTTAGAAAGGTAGGCCTCACTTGAAGCCTGACCTGGAGTTAATATGCTTTTGAATAACATGGGCAGAATGTTTGAGACTAGAAACAATATTTACCCATGGAATCATTAAACAGATGCTCCCGACAAACACTAGCCTACATCTGACCATGTGAAACGAACTCTTCACAAGGAACACTTGATCCCACGAGGGAGTAAGGTGTTTCTTCCATAGAAAATCACTACCTGCAGCCATGAGGCTTTTTGAGTTATCTAACCATCCATGCACACAACGAATCATGTGACCTTATAGGGATGCCCTGTGATGAGGTTCAGTTCAGCTTCCTGTGGCAACAGGAAGTGTCTTAATTCTCAAAGTTTTCCTTCATTCTCTCCCTGCAGTAAAAAAAAAAATGTTTTTAACCTTTATTTAACTAGGCAAGTCAGTTAAGAACAAATTCGTATTTACAATGACAGCCTACACCGGCCAAACCCGGACGGCGTTGGGCCAATTGTGCGCCGCCCTATGGAACTCCCAATCACGGCCCGGTTGTGTCTTGAAACTTGAAATTGTCTCTGCCTGTCTGTCAGCCTGTCTGTCTGCCTGTCTGTCTGCCTGTCTGTCTGTCTTGCTGCCTGTCTGTCAGCCTGTCTGTGGGAGAGGGAGAGGAAGCAACGAGAGAAGGGGGAGGCAGGGATAGGAGGGAGGGAGAGAGAGGAGAGAGGGGGGAGAGAGAGTCAGACAGAGGTGGGAGGGAGGAGGAAGAGAGAGGAGGGAGAGAGAGAGATGAGGAGGGAGGGAGAGAGAGATGAGGAGGGAGGGAGGGAGAAGGTGGAGGGGGAGAGAGAGAGTCAGACAGAGGTGGGAGGGAGGAGGAAGAGAGAGCAGGGAGGGAGAGAGAGAGATGGGGAGGGAGGGAGAAGGTGTAGGGTGAGGGAAGGGGAGAGAGAGAGAGGGAGAAGGGGAAGGAGGGATTGGGAGAGAGGAAGGAGGGATTGGGAGAGAGGAGGGAGAGGGAGAGGGAGAGAGAGGCTGTGGAGGGAAAGGAGGAGAGAGGGTGAAAGATGGGGGAGGTTGAGAGAAGAGAACGAGAAGGGATAAAGAGGAGGTAGGGAGAATGACATGAGAAAAACATCAACCCTGTTACACTCATCTTTTCCCATCGACTGCAATGTGATGAGAAAAACACTGACATTTGTGACAAATGTGTCTGGATGCAATGTTTGAATAGCATCATGTTGGCTTGCTATGGATTCTAATCTGAAGATGTTTGCATGTATAAGTAAAAATACCCTAAATGTCTTATTTAGAACACTGACAAGTAAAGAGCGATCTGATTGGGTGGGCCCCAGGCCCACCCCCGTGTCTACGCCATCACATATGTCTATACGTTATTATTTGTGGGAATACTTGGCAACAAATTTCCTAAATTAAACAAACGTTTAACTGATTTCCTGCTGATTTAAGTCTTTTTTTGACCCAAATTATTATTTTTTACTACCTTTGGGTGTCAAAAAAAAAACACACTCGCAGGCCGGTTTCAGCCCAGTTTTGGCCTGGTTTTGGCCCAGTTTTGGCCCGGTTTTGCCACAGTTTTGGCCCGGTTTTGGCCCAGTTTTGGCCCAGTCATGGCCCAGTTTTGGCCCGGTTATGGCCCAGTTTTGGCCCGGTTATGGCCCACGGTGCGATGTGTGGTGCGCCTGTTACCGACCCCTGACTTACATACTTTGCTACTTTTAACCAGAGCCCTACTTTAACCAGAGCCCTACTTTAACCAGAGCCCTACTTTAACCAGAGCCCTAGTTTTAACCAGAGCCCTAGTTTTAACCAGAGCCCTACTTTAACCAGAGCCCTACTTTAACCAGAGCCCTAGTTTTATCCAGAGCCCTAGTTTTAACCAGAGCCCTACTTTTATCCAGAGCCCTACTTTTATCCAGAGCCCTAGTTTTAACCAGAGCCCTACTTTTAACCAGAGCCCTACTTTTAACCAGAGCCCTAGCTTTAACCAGAGCCCTACTTTTAACCAGAGCCCTAGTTTTAGCCAGAGCCCTAGTTTTAGACAGTGCCCTAGTTTTAACCAGAGCCCTAGTTTTAACCAGAGCCCTAGTTTTATCCAGAGCCCTAGTTTTATCCAGAGCCCTAGTTTTAACCAGAGCCCTAGTTTTATCCAGAGCCCTAGTTTTAACCAGAGCCCTAGTTTTAACCAGAGCCCTAGTTTTAACCAGAGCCCTAGTTTTATCCAGAGCCCTAGTTTTAACCAGAGCCCTAGTTTTATCCAGAGCCCTAGTTTTATCCAGAGCCCTAGTTTTATCCAGAGCCCTAGTTTTAACCAGAGCCCTAGTTTTAACCAGAGCCCTAGTTTTATCCAAAGCCCTAGTTTTATCCAGAGCCCTAGTTTTATCCAGAGCCCTAGTTTTAGCCAGAGCCCTAGTTTTAGCCAGAGCCCTAGTTTTAGCCAGAGCCCTAGTTTTATCCTGAGCCCTAGTTTTATCCAGAGCCCTATGTGCACTATGTAAGGAATAGGATGCCATTTGGGATGCTGGCTCTCTATTGGACACACGGTAGGAGACAGGAAATCGAAGAAGTTTACCAAACCGATGTTTGACGAGACTCTGAAAATTCAGCAGTAATTCTTCGTAAATTCACATCTGAAATACTGATGTGACAGAACATGACGATTACATATGATTTAGTACCAGGTTATTGACAACCGATGGGTATAAAGACTAGTGTAATGAACTAACACACATTCATAGAGCCCTAGTTTTAACCAGAGCCCTAGTTTTAACCACAGCCCTACTTTTAACCAGAGCCCTAGTTTTAACCAGAGCCCTAGTTTTAACCAGAGCCCTAGTTTTAGCCAGAGCCCTAGTTTTAAACAGTGCCCTAGTTTTAACCAGAGCCCTAGTTTTATCCAGAGCCCTAGTTTTAACCAGAGCCCTAGTTTTATCCAGAGCCCTAGTTTTATCCAGAGCCCTAGTTTTAACAAGAGCCCTAGTTTTAGCCAGAGCCCTAGTTTCAAACAGTGCCCTAGTTTTAACCAGAGCCCTAGTTTTAACCAGAGCCCTAGTTTTAACCAGAGCCCTAGTTTTATCCAGAGACAACCTACACACGGTAGGAGACAGGAAATAGGATGCCATTTGGGATGCTGGCTCTCTATTGGACACACGGTAGGAGACAGGAAATAGGATGCCATTTGGGATGCTGGCTCTCTATTGGACACACGGTAGGAGACAGGAAATCGAAGAAGGTTACCAAACCGAGACTCTGAAAATTCAACAGTAATTCATCGTAAATTCACATCTGAAATACTGATGTGACAGAACACGACGATTACATATGATTTAGTACCAGGTTATTGACAACCGATATATAAATGTATAAATGTATAAAGACTAGATGTATAAAGACTAGTGTAATGAACTAACACACATTCATAGAGCCCTAGTTTTAACCAGAGCCCTAGTTTTATCCAGAGACAACCGATGGGTATAAAGACTAGAGTAATGAACTAACACACATTCATAGAGCCCTAGTTTTAACCAGAGCCCTAGTTTTATCCAGAGCCCTAGTTTTATCCAGAGACAACCGATGGGTATAAAGACTAGCGTAATGAACTAACACACATTCATAGAGCCCTAGTTTTAACCAGAGCCCTAGTTTTATCCAGAGACAACCGATGGGTATAAAGACTAGCGTAATGAACTAACACACATTCATAGAGCCCTAGTTTTAACCAGAGCCCTAGTTTTATCCAGAGACAACCGATGGGTATAAAGACTAGCGTAATGAACTAACACACATTCATAGAGCCCTAGTTTTAACCAGAGCCCTAGTTTTATCCAGAGACAACCGATGGGTATAAAGACTAGCGTAATGAACTAACACACATTCATAGAGCCCTAGTTTTAACCAGAGCCCTAGTTTTATCCAGAGACAACCGATGGGTATAAAGACTAGATGTATAAAGACTAGATGTATAAAGACTAGATGTATAAAGACTAGATGTATAAAGACTAGATGTATAAAGACTAGATGTATAAAGACTAGATGTATAAAGACTAGATGTATAAAGACTAGATGTATAAAGACTAGATGTATAAAGACTAGTGTAAGACCTAAAATACAGCACGGTGAGTGTAAGACCTAAAGTACAGCACGGTGAGTGTAAGACCTCAAATACAGCACGGTGAGTGTAAGACCTCAAATACAGCACGGTGAGTGTAAGACCTCAAATACAGCACGGTGAGTGTAAGACCTAAAATACAATCCGTATTGCGGAACGTGCGCATAATAGAACAATGACAACTTTATGGTAATTATAGATACAGAGCAAAAACATATGCAAATCTCCTTTAAATTTCAATTACGCTATAGCGCCGACATTACGGAATCAGGGTTGAATCTAGGCCTAAGTCACAGTGAGCTGACATCACATCAGAGACAGATATTGGTATTTCAAAAACATAATGAAAGGTAATCGCAATTCTCACACTAATAAATATAATCAATATCAATTATTGAAGCCATGTTTTTTTTTCGCTTCCCTTGCAATTTAGTTAGATGTTGAAAACCCCCCACAGATACTCTTCATGTAGATCAGTCAGCAAAACGTCTCTCTGCATCCCAAACTGCTTCCTGTTCCCTACACAGCACCCTACTCTTGACCAGGGCCCATAGGGGCCCTATGTGGAGAAAAGAATACCATTTGGGAAACATCTGCTGTATTTGCTGCTTTGAAAGAAATGATTGTTAGTCACATAACTTTCTAGAGAAAAATGGATACACTCTATATGTAAAACAAGCTGAAGCATTTCCTGGCCCGGGGCTGAAGTTAAGCATCTTTCGATGGAAATCCACACTAAGGCCTGAAAATGACTTTTTTGGGACTTTTTTTTTGGGGGGGGGATCATGCATATCTTGCAAGAGGACGAGCAAGAATCCAATTTCCTGGTAATCCTACCACACACACACACACACACACACACACACACACACACACGTCCCTCTCCTTGCTCAAACCAGGGACCCTCTGAACACACCAACAACAGGACACATCATAGCCTCTAAACAGAGCATGTGACCCATGACAGAAAACCTCGTAGCCTCTAAACAGAGCATGTTACCCATGACAGAAGACATCGTAGCCTCTAAACAGAGCATGTTACCCATGACAGAAAACATCGTAGCCTCTCAACAGATCATGTTACCCATGACAGAAAACATCGTAGCCTCTAAACAGAGCATGTTACCCATGACAGAAGACATCGTAGCCTCTAAACAGAGCATGTTACCCATGACAGAAAACATCGTAGCCTCTAAACAGAGCATGTTACCCATGACAGAAGACATCGTAGCCTCTAAACAGAGCATGTTACCCATGACAGAAAACATCGTAGCCTCTCAACAGATCATGTTACCCATGACAGAACACATCGTAGCCTCTAAACAGATCATGTTGTAACGAGAGCCAACGAATGAGGGTCACTCGCCCTCCAGGCAAAGATTTACAATTTTTTTGTTGACAAATGCCCCTTGGCTATGAATGGTGGAGAACAGATATTCCCTATGTACTACAGGCCAGGCCAGAGTAAATGTTCTGTTATTGACGGCACTTCATGCAATGAATGTTGAAGGAGCAAATGTTCCCTATGCATGCATCAATGGGACAAGAGAGAGAGAGGGGGGTGAATCAACCCTTCCTGTCACAGAGTAGCTTATAAGATGCCCCAATCACAAGAACAAGAACTCCTCTATCTATCTTCTTAATACGACTCTGAGTGTCCCCTGCAGGAGGTCAAAGAGGACAAAGACAGACACTTTCTGCAGACCAGCAGATCAGCAGAACAGCAGATCAGCAGATCAGCAGACCAGCAGATCAGCAGACCAGCAGACCAGCAGATCTGCAGACCAGCAGACCAGCAGATCTGGGATATTTTTCTTCTGTTTTTTTCTATGTCGTATAAAATGGGTATACTTGTGTATTTATATCACGTGGATTGTATGTATTTTACTCAAGGCATGTTTAGAATCTATGTAGATGTTGTTGACATCTACATGTTGTTGACTTTTGAATTGTTTTCTGTACTGTAGGAATATACTGTGGACACTTATGAGGAATTCTCAGATTAATCTCAGGGGATATATATGTGCGGAATATTCAGAATCAACGGGTGGTCCTGTGATGCCCTGTCCGGCCTATCAGCCCTCCCTCTGTAGCTATCGCTATAATTACAGGACTTGCTAACAGACAGGTGAATCAAATTTCTTTGTGGTGGGCCGTCGCCTCTCCTTGAAAACAATAAAAACACCTATCGATGAGACCTATCCTACTCTGACAAAAGCAATCATCCCAGAGGTGATCCTGAGGAACGCAGCGTTTTCTTATTCAAGACTAACTGACCGTTCACAATCCACCCTGACTGGGATCAGATGAAGAATTCACAGCACGGAAAAGCTCTAATAGAATATTCTGGACTGAGAACTGAGAGAGAGAGAGAACCTCCTCTAACAGACTGGACTGAGAACTGAGGGAGAGAGAGAGAGAGATAACTTCTAATAGACTGGACTGAGAACTGAGAGAGAAATAGAGAGAACCCCCTCTAATAGACTGGACTGAGAACTGAGAGAGAGAGAGAGAGAGAGAGAGAGAGAGAGAGAGAGAGAGAGAGAGAGAGAGAGAGAGAACCTCCTCTAATAGACTGGACTGAGAACAGAGAGAGAGAGAGAGAGAGAGAGAGAGAGACCCTCTAAAAGACTGGACTGAGAACTGAGCGAGAGAGAGAGACAGAGAGAACCTCCTCTAACAGACTGGACTGAGAACAGAGAGAGAGAGAGAACCTCCTCTAATAGACCTGACTGAGAACAGAGAGAGAGAGAGAGAGAGAGAGAACCTCCTCTAACAGACTGGACTGAGAACTGAGAGAGAGAGAGAACCTCCTCTAATAGACTGGACTGAGAACTGAGAGAGAGACAGACAGAGATGACCTCCTCAAATAGACTGGACTGAGAACTGAGAGACAGAGAGACAGAGATGACCTCCTCAAATAGACTGGACTGAGAACAGAGAGACAGAGATAACCTCCTCTAATAGACTGGACTGAGAACTGAGAGAGAGAGAAACTGGACTGCACACAAAAAACGACACATACCTTGGCCTAAACATCAGCGCCACAGGTACAACGTAGAACACCAAATAATGCATGCAGAGCAGAATTAGGCCGATACCCACTAATGATCAAAATCCAGAAAAGAGCCGTTAAAATTCTATTACCACCTAAAAGGAAGTGATTCCCAAACCTTCCACAACAAAGCCATCACCTACAGAGAGATGAACCTGGAGAAGAGTCCCCTAAGCAAGCTGGTCCTGGGGCTCTGTTCACAAACACAAACACAGAGCCCCAGGACAGCAGCACAATTAGACCCAACCAAATCATGAGAAAACAAAAAGATAATTACTTGACACATTGGAAAGAATTAACAAAAAAACTGAGCAAACTAGAATGCTATTTGGCCCTACACAGAGAGTACACAGCAGCAGAATACCTGACCACTGTGACTGACCCAAAATTAAGGAAAGCTTTGACTATGTACAGACTCAGTGAGCATAGCCTTGCTATTGAGAAATGCCGCCGTAGGCAGACATGGCTCTCAAGAGAAGACAGGCTATGTGCTCACTGCCCACAAAATGAGGTGGAAACTGAGCTGCACTTCCTAAACTCCTGCCCAATGTATGGCCATATTAGAGAGACATATTTCCCTCAGATTACACAGATCCACAAAGAATTCGAAAACAAATCCAATATTGAAAAACTCCCATATCTACTGGGTGAAATTCCACAGTGTGCCATCACAGCAGCAAGATTTGTGACCTGTTGCCACGAGAAAAGGGCAACCAGTGAAGAACACACACTATTGTAAATACAACCCATATTTATGCTTATTTATTTTATCTTGTGTCCTTTAACCATTTGTACATTGTTAAAACACTGTATATATATAATATGACATTTGTAATGTCTTTATTGTTTTGAAACTTCTGTATGTGTAATGTTTACTGTTAATTTGTATTGTTTATTTCACTTTATATATTCACTTTATATATTATCTACCTCACTTGCTTTGGCAATGTTAACACATGTTTCCCATGCCAATAAAGCCCTTGAATTGAATTGAATTGAATAGAGACATAAAAAGGCTGTCAGGGCGTGACAGAGAGAACCTCCTTCGGGTGTGAGCTACAATACTTTGGCCTACTGTCGAGAGAGAATTGGACAACAAACCTTTTCCCCGGTTCCATCTGACTCCATCCCATACTAACGGCATCAGACTGGGCAGGCAACACCGACGTGTAATTACCCCATCTTCTTTCTTCTGAAAGTGGTGCTGTGTCTGTGTGTGTGTAAAGTGATTGAGTATTGTATGATGGGGGTACTGGGCCTATCCACAGGTGTTCATCAGCTTACTGGTAAAATCCACATTTAATTGAACCTTTATTTAACCAGGCAGGTCAGTTAAGAACAAATTCTTATTTTTGACGACGGCCTAGGAACAGTGGGTTAACTGGTCTAGGAACAGTGGGTTAACTGGTCTAGGAACAGTGGGTTAACTGCCTTGTTCAGGGGCAGAACAACAGATTTTTACCATGTCAGCTCAGGGATTCGATCCAGCAACCTTTTGGGTTAACTAGTCCAACGCTCTAACCACTAGGCTACCTGTCCCTCCACCTATTAGTGGGTTACTTCAGGGTTTCTCTGGGTAGAGCAACATTCAGCTGGTGGTACAGTAACAGAGAACGATTGTGAACCATTGGCCTAGTTCATGTCTATTCCTGGTTGGTGAGTTCTCTATAGTTTGACAGTATGTCGACGTAGCCCTCTCCCATTTTCTCTTTCATTGAATAAGATCATATCGTTCTCAAAATGTGTTTGATGTATTTGAATGAACCTATTCATAAAGACTTGTGTGTGGAGCTTCTCACCTCAATAACTGCATCCCATCGTACCCTACATTTACATCTTAACTGCCTCATTTTCCAACTTATTTAGTCTCGTAAATACATTTTTATTTTGAAGTCGTACTTCAGAAGGAGAAAATAGTAAAACTGTTTTATTGTTTTATTGTTGCTATAGTAACGGTTAATGCTAATTACAGATAGAGTTTGTTCAATGGGTTTGTTTACAAAGCTTACAAGATGCCCCTTACACATTGGCAAGCAGTATACAGTCATTTGACAATTGAGAATAGCCTAATGTTTAGTGCATGCTGAAGACTTACTACCGGTTCTCATTGCGGAAAGTTCTGATGATTGAGGCCACGGTTGATCTTCTGAGGTTTGGTTGAATCATTGTTGCTGCCTCAGTCGTTGTCTTGCCATGATTTACGACATGGTCTACAACTATTGCTCGGATTTCATTGGACACTCTTTGCTGTTGCTGCCGTTGTCTTGTTCCGTGGCCTCTACCACATTCCCCCCACAGCTCTCCAACGAGGCCCACGACCACCTCTCAGAAGGGGTGCTTGGTCCGTGGCCTTGTCCTCTACCACATTCCCCCCACAGCTCTCCAACGAGACCCACGACCACCTCTCAGAAGGGGTGCTTGGTCTGTGGCCTTGTCCTCTACCACATTCCCCCACAGCTCTCCAACGAGACCCACGACCACCTCTCAGAAGGGGTGCTTGGTCTGTGGCCTTGTCCTCTACCACATTCCCCCCACAGCTCTCCAACGAGGCCCACGATCACCTCTCAGAAGGGGTGCTAGGTCCGTGGCCTTGTCCTCTACCAAATTACCCCCACACCTCTCCAACGAGGCCCACGACCACCTCTCAGAAGGGGTGCTTGTCCCCTGCCATTCCTTTGACCACCAAGTCTTCCTCGTCATCTTCCTCGTCTTCCTCCTCCCACTGCTTGACCTCTAGTGTGACCTGGATCACCTGCCGTCTCCATGTTATCACTGTGTTACCACTCAGTCCACTATACATCTCCACTATACAGCTCCGTGTTATCACTATGTTGTTGTAGGTGGATACCACTCAGTCCACTATACAGCTCCGTGTTATCACTATGTTGTTGTAGGTGGATACCATTCAGTCCACTATACAGCTCCATGTTATCTCTATGTTACCACTCAGTCCACTATAAAGCTCCATGTTATCTCTATGTTGTTGTAGGTAGATACCACTCAGTCCACTATAAAGCTCCATGTTATCTCTATGTTACCACTCAGCCCACTATAAAGCTCCGTGTTATCTCTATGTTGTTGTAGGTAGATACCACTCAGTCCACTATACAGCTCCATGTTATCACTATGTTGTTGTAGGTGGATACCACTCAGTCCACTATACAGCTCCATGTTATCTCTATGTTACCACTCAGTCCACTATAAAGCTCCATGTTATCACTGTGTTACCACTCAGTCCACTATACATCTCCACTATACAGCTCCATGTTATCACTATGTTGTTGTAGGTAGATACCACTCAGTCCACTATACAGCTCCATGTTATCACTATGTTGTTGTAGGTAGATACCACTCAGTCCACTGTACAGCTCCATGTTATCTCTATGTTACCACTCAGTCCACTATACAGCTCCGTGTTATCACTATGTTGTTGTAGGTGGATACCACTCAGTCCACTATAAAGCTCCGTGTTATCACTATGTTGTTGTAGGTAGATACCACTCAGTCCACTATACAGCTCCATGTTATCACTATGTTGTTGTAGGTAGATACCACTCAGTCCACTATACAGCTCCATGTTATCACTATGTTGTTGTAGGTAGATACCACTCAGTCCACTATACAGCTCCATGTTATCTCTATGTTACCACTCAGTCCACTATAAAGCTCCATGTTATCTCTATGTTGTTGTAGGTAGATACCACTCAGTCCACTATACAGCTCCGTGTTATCACTATGTTGTTGTAGGTAGATACCACTCAGTCCACTATACATCTCCACTATACAGCTCCATGTTATCACTATGTTGTTGTAGGTAGATACCACTCAGTCCACTATACAGCTCCATGTTATCACTATGTTGTTGTAGGTAGATACCACTCAGTCCACTATACAGCTCCATGTTATCACTATGTTGTTGTAGGTAGATACCACTCAGTCCACTATACAGCTCCATGTTATCACTATGTTGTTGTAGGTGGATACCACTCAGTCCACTATACAGCTCCGTGTTATCACTATGTTGTTGTAGGTGGATACCACTCAGTCCACTATACAGCTCCATGTTATCACTATGTTACCACTCAGTCCACTGTACAGCTCCATGTTATCTCTATGTTACCACTCAGTCCACTATACAGCTCCATGTTATCACTATGTTGTTGTAGGTGGATACCACTCAGTCCACTATACAGCTCTATGTTATCACTATGTTGTTGTAGGTGGATACCACTCAGTCCACTATATACTCGTACCACAATGTGAAATCAATCATCAGTGACAAGTTGGCAGTATTAGAAAAGCAATTACAAGGGTCTGCATACATACACAATGGCCACTTTATTAGGTACGCCGGTGTGTTAACTCAAATAGCCTGCTCCTTCGAACAGCGAATCATGTGGCAGCCTGCAACTCAATATATAGAGTATATAGAGTAGAGAGCTTTAGTTGTTGTTTGACCAAACATTAGAACAGGCAAGATGCGTAATCTAAGCAACTTTCACCGCGGTATGATTGTCGGTGCCACACATGGTGGTTCCAGCCTCTCAGCTGCCCTCCTGGGATTTTTACGCTCTACAGTCTCTAGAGTTTACAGAGAATGGTACGATAAACAAAACACACTCAGTTCTGTGGGCAAAAACACCTTGTTAATGAGAGAGGTTAGAGGAGAATGTCCAGACTCATTCAAGCGAACAGAAAGTCCACAAATGGTATGTAGAAGGGCATCTCTTTAACGTACAACACCGTGAATAATTCATGCTGTTGTGGAGGCAAAAAAAGGGGTCCTACCCAGTACTAGAGAAGTGTACCTAATAAAGTGGCCGGTAAGTGTACAGTAATGTCAAATCTGAAAACATGGTCTGGAAAGTGGTACATGGGACCATAGAAACAGTGTCTGATAAAGAATGATGATGAAACATTACATCCATAGATAATGTAGTCCAATTGGTTCATGTTCCATGGTAATTGGTGCCAACGGTTCTCATTACCCTGAAACCTTCATGATCTAAACATGGAATATTGTCTGTCCGTTTCCATAAAACTATGCATTAAGAGTAACGCAACAGTTACTGAACATTTTGAGCAGTTGTATCAATTGATAGTTAGATCATTGTTTTGAAATGAATTGACAGTCATCTCTCTAATACTTTGATGTTAAGTTCTGTGGTTTTGAACAGGTGATTTTAGTCCAATGGACAAAATTATCTTAGCTTTATGTGACTTGTATCCAAGCAATTGGAAAAAAAAGTGTTCTTTTTGAAAAATTTGAATTTTTTATCATCGGTTGAGAGTTTTGAAAAATAACATCAAGGTTCTGGAATTAGTGTCAAAGAGGATTGTGAAAAACTGTAAGAACAAATTCTTATTGACAATGACTTCCTACACTGACCAAACCCGGACGACGCTGGGCCGCCCTATGGGACTGTGGGGGGACGGAGGGAAGAAGGGGGGGAAGGACATGGAGGGAGGGGGGCATGGAGAAGGAGGGAGGTAGGGAGGTAGGGAGAGGGGAAGGTAAGGGAGAGAGAGGGGGGTGGAGGGAAGGACATGGAGGGAGGGGGGCATGGAGAAGGAGGGAGGTAGGGAGGTAGGGAGAGGGGAAGGTAAGGGAGAGAGAGGGGGTGGAGGGAAGGACATGGAGGGAGGGGGGCATGGGGAAGGAGGGAGGTAGGGAGGTAGGGAGAGGGGAAGGTAAGGGAGAGAGAGGGGGTGGAGGGAAGGACATGGAGGGAGGGGGGCATGGGGAAGGAGGGAGGTAGGGAGAGGGGAAGGTAAGGGAGAGAGAGGGGGTGGAGGGAAGGACATGGAGGGAGGGGGCATGGGGAAGGAGGGAGGTAGGGAGAGGGGAAGGTAAGGGAGAGAGAGGGGTGGAGGGAAGGACATGGAGGGAGGGGGGCATGGGGAAGGAGGGAGGTAGGGAGAGGGGAAGGCAAGGGAGAGAGAGGGGGTGGAGGGAGGGATACGAGGGGAGGGGGCAAGGAGGGAGAGAGATGGGATGGTCATTTAACAGAAGAAAAGTGCAGATAAAATGGAGACGTTGAAGGAGAGAGAGATGGGGAGAGGGCGAGAGGAGGAGAGGATGGGGAGGATATGAGAGGAGAGGGAAAGGGAGACAGTAAAACAATTAGTTTAACTGAGATGGTTGAAGGTCACTGTGTAGGCGCATATGTTACTGTATATGTGTGTGTGTGTGTACGTGTGTGCGTGAATGTGTATTTGTGTGTGTATGTATGTGTGTGTGTGTGTGTGTGTGTGTGTGTGTGTGTGTGTGTGTGTGTGTGTGTGTGTGTGTGTGTGTGTGCGTGTGTGTCTTCCTAAAGGGTGCAGTAATTTCCAACTCACTCTCCCCAGTAATGAGAGTAATTACGGAAGCCTTAATTTGCCATTTGATCCCCCTTGCCATGATCCACTGTCCTCTTCCACATCCTCAAAGAGAAGCACTCTCTCCTCCCTCCACAGGCTAGCCAGAATACAAATGATGGAGGGAGAGAGAGGGGGGGGGAGTGAGGTTGGGGGGAAGAGAGAGAGAGAGAGAGAGAGAGAGAGAGAGAGAGAGAGAGAGAGAGAGAGAGAGAGAGAGAGAGAGAGAAGGTTGTTAACTGAATGTGAACCAGTGTTAATAATGTCCACCAGTTTGTGTAATGTCTGCTTCTAAACCAGTTATTAATCATTATAAACACTGTATAAAACATTTACATTAAGACCTATGTAAGACCCTTATAAATGCCTTAAAACTACAATACAGTTTGTTAAGCATTTGCAAACGTACTGTATATCATTACATAAAAATGCATTATAAACTGGGTGGTTCGAGACCTGAATGCTGATTGGCTGACAGCCGTGGTATGTCAGACTGTAGACCACGGATATGACAAAACATTTATTTGTACTGCTCTAATTACGTTGGTAACCAGTTTATAATAGCAATAAGATACCAGGGCCTCCCGGGTGGCACAGATTCGAGCCCAGGCTCTGTTGCACCCAGCCGCGACCTGGAGGCCCATGGGGCGGCACACAATTGGCCCAGCGTCGTCCGCGTTAGGGAGGGCTTGGCCGGCAGGGATATCCTTGTCTCATCGCGCACCAGCAAGTCCTGTGTCGGGCCAGGCGCAGTGCACACTGATCAGGTCGCCAGGTGTACAGTATTTCCTCCGACACATTGATACGGCTGGCTACCGAATTGGATGTGCATTGTGTCAAGAAGCAGTGCGGCTAGGTTGGGTTGTGTTTCAGAGGACGCATGGCTCTCAACCTTCTCCTCTCCCGAGTCCATACGGGAGTTGCAGCGATGAGACAAGACGGTAACTACAACCAATTGGATACCATGAAATTGGGGAGAAAAAAGGGGAAAAGTTAAAAATGTAAAAGCAATAAGCCACCTAAGGGCTCCGAGGCACTCCGAGTTGCATCGTCCTTGGTATATATGTCACGCCTTAGTTATCTTTGTTTTCTTTATTATCTTGGTTAGGTCAGGGTGTGACATGGGGGATTTATGTGTTTTTGTCTGGTCTAGGGTTTTGTATGTTTATGGGGTGTTTATGGGGTGTTTATGTAGGTCTATGGTTGCCTAGATTGGTTCTCAATTAGAGGCAGGTGTTTATTGTTGTCTCTGATTGGGAACCATATTTAGGCAGCCATGTTCTGTGGGTATTCTGTGGGTGGTTGTCTTCTGTCTTTGTGTCTTTGCACCAGATAGGACTGTTTCGGTTTTTCATATTTGTAGTTTGGTATTTTGTAGTGTTCACATTAATTGTCTTTATTAAACATGTTGAACACTAGCCACGCTACACCTTGGTCCTCCTCTCCTTCAACAGAAGAAAACCGTTACAATATACCACACCCCCTCTTGCCATTTCTTAAATACTGTGTGTTAAGAATTTGTGAACTTCCTGCAAATCAGTACATAACTTTTAATATAATTTGTAAACCATTTGTAAACTTCTTGTAAATCATGACATCACATTTAATACAGTTTGTTGACCATTTGTACATTTATTGTAAATGGTTACTTATTAAACAAGAATTTAAGCTTTATGCAAATATCAGATACGTCTATGTCCTGGGAAATGTTCTAACCTCATGTTAATAGCATTAGCCTACATTAGCTCAACTGTCCCGCAGGGGACCCACCAATCCTGAAGAGGTTTTAATATAGAATATAGTGTTTTTTAAGCATTTGTATACTTCTTGTACATTTTTACATAACCCTGAATGTAGTTTTTAAGCATTTGTATACTTCTTGTAAATTTTTACATAACCCTGAATGTAGTATTTAAGCATTTGTATACTTCTTGTACATTTTTACATAACCCTGAATGTAGTATTTAAGCATTTGTATACTTCTTGTACATTTTTACATAACCCTGAATGTAGTTTTAAGCATTTGTAAAGTTATTGTACATCATCATATAACAGCTAATTTACCGATAGATAAATGACTAGGAATCAGAGAGAAGAAGAGTTAGAGCGGAATCAGAGAGAAGAAGAGTTAGAGCGAATCAGAGAGAAGAAGAGTTAGAGCGGAATCAGAGAGGAAGAAGAGTTAGAGCGGAATCAGAGAGAAGAAGAGTTAGAGCTGAATCAGAGAGAAGAAGAGTTAGAAGCGGAATCAGGAGAGAAGAAGAGTTAGAGCGGAATCAGAGAGAAGAAGAGTTAGAGCGGAATCAGAGAGAAGAAGAGTTAGAGGCGCGAATCAGAGAGAAGAAGAGTTAGAGCGGAATCAGAGAGAAGAAGAGTTAGAGCGGAATCAGAGAGAAGAAGAGTTAGAGCAGAATCAGAGAGAAGAAGAGTTAGAGCGGAATCAGAGAGAGAGAAGAGTTAGAGCGGAATCAGAGAGAAGAAGAGTTAGAGCGGAATCAGAGAGAAAGCAGAGTTAGAGCGAATCAGAGAGAAGAAGAGTTAGAGCGGAATCAGAGAGAAGAAGAGTTAGAGCGGAATCAGAGAGAAGAGTTAGAGCGGAATCAGAGAGAAGAAGAGTTAGAGCGGAATCAGAGAGAAGAAGAGTTAGAGCGGAATCAGAGAGAAGAAGAGTTAGAGGCGGAATCAGAGAGAAGAAGAGTTAGAGCGGAATCAGAGAGAAGAAGAGTTAGAGCGGAATCAGAGAGAAGAAGAGTTAGAGCCGGAAATAGATCAGAGAGAGAGATATTATAGCGGAATCAGAGAGAAGAAAGAAGTTAGAGGCGGATCAGAGAGAAGAAGAGTTAGAGCGGAATCAGAGAGAAGAAGAGTTAAGAGCGGAATCAGAGAGAAGAAGAGTTAGAGCGATCAGAGCGAAGAAGAGTTAGAGCGAATCAGAGAGAAGAAGAGTTAGAGCGGAATCAGAGAGAAGAAGAGTTAGAGCGGAATCAGAGAGAAGAAGAGTTAGAGCGGAATCAGAGAGAAGAAGAGTTAGAGCGGAATCAGAGAGAAGAAGAGTTAGAGCGGAATCAGAGGAGAAGAAGAGTTAGAGCGGAATCAGAGAGAAGAAGAGTTAGAGCTGGAATCAGAGAGAAGAAAGAGTTTAGGAGCGGAATCAGAGAGAAGAAGAGTTAGAGCGGAATCAGATGAGAAGAAGAGTTAGAGCGGAATCAGAGAGAAGAAGAGTTAGAGCAGAATCAGAGAGAAGAAGAGTTATGAGCTGAATCAGAGAGAAGAAAGTTAGAGCGGAATCAAGAGAAGAAGAGTTAGAGCGAATCAGAGAGAAGAAGAGTTAGAGCGGAATCAGAGAGAAGAAGAGTTAGAGCTGAATCAGAGAGAAGAAAGAGTTAGAGCGGAATCAGAGAGAAGAAGAGTTAGAGCGGAATCAGAGAGAAGAAGAGTTAGAGCTGAATCAGAGAGAAGAAGAGTTAGAGCGGAATCAGAGAGAAGAAGAGTTAGAGCGGAATCAGAGAGAGAAGAGTTAGAGCGGAATCAGAGAGAAGAAGAGTTAGAGCGGAATCAGAGAGAAGAAGAAGTTAGAGCGAATCAGAGAGAAGAAGAGTTAGGAAGCTGAATCAGAGAGAAGAAGAGTTAGAGCGGAATCAGAGAGAAAAGAGTTAGAGCGGAATCAGAGAGAAGAAGAGTTAGAGGCGGAATCAGAGAGAAGAAGAGTTAAGTTAGAGCAGAATCAGAGAGAAGAGAGTTAGAGCTGAATCAGAGAGAAGAAGAGTTAGAGCGGAATCAGAGAGAAGAAGAGTAGAGCGGAATCAGAGAGAAGAAGAGTTTAGAGCGGAATCAGAGAGAAGAAGAGTTAGAGCGGAATCAGAGAGAAGACGAGTTAGAGCGGAATCAGAGAGAAGAAGAGTTAGAGCGGAATCAGAGAGAAGAAGAGTTAGAAGCGTGAATCAGATGAGAAGAAGAGTTAGAGCGGAATCAGAGAGAAGAAGAGTTAGAGCGGAATCAGAGAGAGAAGAGTAGAGCGGAATCTAGAGGAAGAAGAGTTAGAGCGGAAATTATATGAGGAAAAGTTTGCTTTCTGAATCAAGAGTTATAAGAGTTGCACGGGGAATATCAGAGAGAAGAAGAGTTAGAGCGAATCAGAGAGAAGAAGAGTTTAGAGCGGAATCAGAGAGAAGAAGAGTTAGAGCGGAATCAGAGAGAAGAAGAGTTAGAGCGGAATCAGAGAGAAGAAGAGTTAGAGCGGAATCAGAGAGAAGAAGAGTTAGACGGAATCAGAGAGAAGAAGAGTTAGAGCGGATCAGAGAGAAGAAGAGTTAGAGCGGAATCAGAGAGAAGAAGAGTTTAGAGCGGAATCAGAGAGAAGAAGAGTTAGAGCGAATCAAGAGAGAAGAAGAGTTAGAGCTGAATCAGAGAGAAGAAGAGTTAGAGCGGAATCAGAGAGAAGAAGAGTTAGAGCGGAATCAGAGAGAAGAAGAGTTAGAGCGGAATCAGAGAGAAGAAGAGTTAGAGCTGAATCAGAGAGAAGAAGAGTTAGAGCGAATCAGAGAGAAGAAGAGTTAGAGCGAATCAGAGAGAAGAAGAGTTAGAGCGAATCATGAGAGAAGAAAGAGTTTAGAGCTGAATCAGAGAGAAGAAGAGTAGAGCGGAATCAGAGAGAAGAAGAGTTAGAGCGGAATCAGAGAGAAGAAGAGTTAGAGCGGAATCAGAGAGAAGAAGAGTTAGAGCTGAATCAGAGAGAAGAAGAGTTAGAGGCGGAATCAGAGAGAGAAGAGGTTAGAGCGGAATCAGAGAGAAGAAGAGTTAGAGCGGAATCAGAGAGAAGAAGAGTTAGAGCGGAATCAGAGAGAAGAAGAGTTAGAGCGGAATCAGAGAGAAGAAGAGTTAGAGCGGAATCAGAGAGAAGAAAGTTAGAAGCTGAATCAGAGAGAAGAAGAGTTAGAGCAGAATCAGAGAGAAAGAAGAGTTAGAGCGGAATCAGGAGAAGAAGAGTTAGAGCTGATTCAGAGAGAAGAAGAGTTAGAGCGGAATCAGAGAGAAGAAGAGTTAGAGCTGAATCAGAGAGAAGAAGAGTTAGAGCTGAATCAGAGAGAAGAAGAGTTAGAGCGGAATCAGAGAGAAGAAGTTGAGCGGAATCAGAGAGAAGAAGAGTTAGAGCAGAATCAGAGAGAAGAAGAGTTAGAGCTGAATCAGAGAGAAGAAGAGTTAGAGGCGGAATCAGAGAGAAGAAGAGTTAGAGCGGAATCAGAGAGAAGAAGAGTTAGAGCGGAATCAGAGAGAAGAAGAGTTAGAGCTGAATCAGAAGAAGAAGAGTTAGAGCGGAATCAGAGAGAAGAAGAGTTAGAGCGGAATCAGAGAGAAGAAGAGTTTAGAGCGGAATCAGAGAGAAGAAGAGTTAGAGCTGAATCAGAGAGAAGAAGAGTTAGAGCGGAATCAGAGAGAAGAAGAGTTAGAGCGGAATCAGAGAGAAGAAGAGTTAGAGCGGAATCAGAGAGAAGAAGAGTTAGAGCGGAATCAGAGAGAAGAAGAGTTAGAGCGGAATCAGAGAGAAGAAGATTAGAGCGGAATCAGAGAGAAGAAGAGTTAGAGCGGAATCAGAGAGAAGAAGAGTTAGAGCGGAATCAGAGAGAAGAAGAGTTAGAGCTGAATCAGAGAGAAGGAAGAGTTAGAGCGGAATCAGAGAGAAGAAGAGTTAGAGCGGAATCAGAGAGAAGAAGAGTTAGAGCGGAATCAGAGAGAAGAAGAGTTAGAGCGGAATCAGAGAGAAGAAGAGTTAGAGCTGAATCAGAGAGAAGAAGAGTTAGAGCGGAATCAGAGAGAAGAAGAGTTAGAGCGGAATCAGAGAGAAGAAGAGTTAGAGCTGAATCAGAGAGAAGAAGAGTTAGAGCGGAATCAGAGAGAAGAAGAGTTAGAGCGGAATCAGAGAGAAGAAGAGTTAGAGCGGAATCAGAGAGAAGAGAGTTTAGAGCTGGAATCAGAGAGAAGAAGAGTTAGAGCTGAATCAGAGAGAAGAAGAGTTAGAGCGGAATCAGAGAGAAGAAGAGTTAGAGCGGATCAGAGAAGAAGAAGAGTTAGAGCTGAATCAGAGAGAAGAAGAGTTAGAGCGGAATCAGAGAGAAGAAGAGTTAGAGCGGAATCAGAGAGAAGAAGAGTTTAGAGCGGAATCAGAGAGAAGAAGAGTTAGAGCTGAATCAGAGAGAAGAAGAGTTAGAGCGGAATCAGAGAGAAGAAGAGTTAGAGCTGAATCAGAGAGAAGAAGAGTTAGAGCGGAATCAGAGAGAAGAAGAGTTAGAGCGGAATCAGAGAGAAGAAGAGTTAGAGCGAATCAGAAGAGAAAGAATAGTTAGAGCTGAATCAGAAGAATAAGAGTTAGAGCTGAAATCACCGAGGAAGAAGAGTTAGAGCTGAATCAGAGAGAAGAAGAGTTAGAGCGGAATCAGAGAGAAGAAGAGTTAGAGCGGAATCAGAGAGAGAAGAGTTAGAGCGGAATCAGAGAGAAGAAGATTTAGAGCGGAATCAGAGAGAAAAGAGTTAGAGCTGAATCAGAGAGAAGAAGAGTTAGAGCGGAATCAGAGAGAAGAGAGTTAGAGCTGAATCAGGAGAAGAAGAGTTAGACGGATCATGAGAGAAGAAGAGTTAGAGCGGAATCAGAGAGAAGAAGAGTTAGAGCGGAATCAGAGAGAAGAAGAGTTAGAGCGGAATCAGAGAGAAGAAGAGTTAGAGCGGAATCAGAGAGAAGAAGAGTTAGAGCAGAATCAGAGAGAAGAAGAGTAGAGCGGAATCAGAGAGAAGAAGAGTTAGAGCGGAATCAGAGAGAAGAAGAGTTAGAGCGGAATCAGAGAGAATAAGAGGTTAGAGCGGAATCAGAGAGAAGAAGAGTTAGAGCGGAATCAGAGAGAAGAAGAGTTAGAGCGGAATCAGAGAGAAGAAGAGTTAGAGCGGAATCAGAGAGAAGAAGAGTTAGAGCGGAATCAGAGAGAAGAAGAGTTAGAGCGGATCAGAGAGAAGAAGAGTTAGAGCTGAATCAGAGAGAAGAAGAGTTAGAGCGGAATCAGAGAGAAGAAGAGTTAGAGCGGAATCAGAGAGAAGAAGAGTTAGAGCTGAATCAGAGAGAAGAAGAGTAGAGCGGAATCAGAGAGAAGAAGAGTTAGAGCGGAATCAGAGAGAAGAAGAGTTAGAGCGGAATCAGAGAGAAGAAGAGTTAGAGCGGAATCAGAGAGAAGAAGAGTAGAGCTGAATCAGAGAGAAGAAATTAGAGCGGAATCAGAGAGAAGAAGAGTTAGAGCGGAATCAGAGAGAAGAAAGAGTTAGAGCTGAATCAGAGAGAAGAAGTGTTAGAGCGGAATCAGAGAGAAGAAGAGTTAGAGCGGAATCAGAGAGAAGAAGAGTTAGAGCTGAATCAGAGAGAAGAAGAGTTAGAGCGGAATCAGAGAGAAGAAGAGTTAGAGCTGAATCAGAGAGAAGAAGAGTTAGAGCGGAATCAGAGAGAAGAAGAGTTAGAGCGGAATCAGAGAGAAGAAGAGTTAGAGCGGAATCAGAGAGAAGAAGAGTTAGAGCTGAATCAGAGAGAAGAGAGTTAGAGCTGAATCAGAGAGAAGAAGAGTTAGAGCGGAATCAGAGAGAAGAAGAGTTAGAGCTGAATCAGAGAGAAGAAGAGTTAGAGCGGAATCAGAGAGAAGAAGAGTTAGAGCGGAATCAGAGAGAAGAAGAGTTAGAGCGGAATCAGAGAGAAGAAGAGTTAGAGCGGAATCAGAGAGAAGAAGAGTTAGAGCGGAATCAGAGAGAAGAAGAGTTAGAGCTGAATCAGAGAGAAGAAGAGTTAGAGCGGAATCAGAGAGAAGAAGAGTTAGAGCGGAATCAGAGAGAGAAGAGTTAGAGCGGAATCAGAGAGAAGAAGAGTTAGAGCGGAATCAGAGAGAGAAGAGTTAGAGCAGAATCAGAGAGAAGAAGAGTTAGAGCGGAATCAGAGAGAAGAAGAGTTAGAGCGGAATCAGAGAGAAGAGAGTTAGAGCGGAATCAGAGAGAAGAAGAGTTAGAGCGGAATCAGAGAGAAGAAGAGTTAGAGCGGAATCAGAGAGAGAAGAGTTAGAGCTGAATCAGAGAGAAGAAGAGTTAGAGCGGAATCAGAGAGAAGAAGAGTTAGAGCGGAATCAGAGAGAAGAAGAGTTAGAGCGGAATCAGAGAGAAGAAGAGTTAGAGCAGAATCAGAGAGAAGAAGAGTTAGAGCTGAATCAGAGAGAAGAAGAGTTAGAGCGGAATCAGAGAGAAGAAGAGTTAGAGCTGAATCAGAGAGAAGAAGAGTTAGAGCGGAATCAGAGAGAAGAAGAGTTAGAGCGGAATCAGAGAGAAGAAGAGTTAGAGCGGAATCAGAGAGAAGAAGAGTTAGAGCGGAATCAGAGAGAAGAAGAGTTAGAGCGGAATCAGAGAGAAGAAGAGTTAGAGCGGAATCAGAGAGAAGAAGAGTTAGAGCAGAATCAGAGAGAAGAAGAGTTAGAGCTGAATCAGAGAGAAGAAGAGTTAGAGCTGAATCAGAGAGAAGAAGAGTTAGAGCAGAATCAGAGAGAAGAAGAGTTAGAGCTGAATCAGAGAGAAGAAGAGTTAGAGCAGAATCAGAGAGAAGAAGAGTTAGAGCGAATCAGAGAGAAGAAGAGTTAGAGCGGAATCAGAGAGAAGAAGAGTTAGAGCTGAATCAGAGAGAAGAAGAGTTAGAGCAGAATCAGAGAGAAGACGCGTTAGAGCTGAATCAGAGAGAAGAAGAGTTAGAGCAGAATCAGAGAGAAGAAGAGTTAGAGCTGAATCAGAGAGAAGAAGAGTTAGAGCAGAATCAGAGAGAAGAAGAGTTAGAGCTGAATCAGAGAGAAGAAGAGTTAGAGCGGAATCAGAGAGAGAAGAGTTAGAGCGGAATCAGAGAGAAGAAGAGTTAGAGCGGAATCAGAGAGAAGAAGAGTTAGAGCGGAATCAGAGAGAAGAAGAGTTAGAGCGGAATCAGAGAGAAGAAGAGTTAGAGCGGAATCAGAGAGAAGAAGAGTTAGAGCAGAATCAGAGAGGAAGAAGTTAGAGCTGAATCAGAGAGAAGAAGAGTTAGAGCGGAATCAGAGAGAAGAAGAGTTAGAGCGGAATCAGAGAGAGAAGAGTTAGAGCTGAATCAGAGAGAAGAAGAGTTAGAGCGGAATCAGAGAGAAGAAGAGTTAGAGCTGAATCAGAGAGAAGAAGAGTTAGAGCGGAATCAGAGAGAAGAAGAGTTAGAGCTGAATCAGAGAGAAGAAGAGTTAGAGCGGAATCAGAGAGAAGAAGAGTTAGAGCTGAATCAGAGAGAAGAAGAGTTAGAGCTGAATCAGAGAGAAGAAGAGTTAGAGCTGAATCAGAGAGAAGAAGAGTTAGAGCGGAATCAGAGAGAAGAAGAGTTAGAGCTGAATCAGAGAGAAGAAGAGTTAGAGCTGAATCAGAGAGAAGAAGAGTTAGAGCTGAATCAGAGAGAAGAAGAGTTAGAGCAGAGTCAGAGAGAAGAGTGAGATGTCCATGTCTCTCTGTCTCTCTCTCCATCTCTCTCTCTCTCTCTCTATGTCTCTCTGTCTCTCTCTCCATCTCTCCATCTCTCCATCTCTCCATCTCTCCCTGCCTGTCAGCAGAAAGAGAGCAGCTCAGCGTGAGTCTCACGTCTGGGTTTGTCAGCAGGAAGAGAGCAGCTCAGCGTTGAGTCTCACGTCTGGGTTTGTCAGCAGGAAGAGAGCAGCTCAGCGTTGAGTCTCTTGTCTGGGTTTGTCAGCAGGAAGAGAGCGGCTCAGCGTTGAGTCTCTTGTCTGGGTTTGTCAGCAGAAAGAGAGCGGCTCAGCGTTGAGTCTCTTGTCTGGGTTTGTCAGCAGAAAGAGAGCGGCTCAGCGTTGAGTCTCTTGTCTGGG
>NC_034190.2:6453728-6461228 GCF_002021735.2 Oncorhynchus kisutch | reverse complement strand
CCTACCTCCTCCCTCTTCCCTCTTCCCTCCTACCTCCTCCCTCTTCCCTCTTCCCACTTCCCTCTTCCCTCTTCCCTCTTCCCTCCTACCTCCTCCCTCTTCCCTCTTCCCACTTCCCTCTTCCCTCTTACCTGCTCCATCTTCCCACTTCCCTCTTCCCTCCTACCCCTACCTCTCACTTCTTGTATCCTGTAGCAGTTGTTTAACCCCAAAGTTAAAAAGGCACCTGTCTCAGGTGTTAACATTGCCCTCACTGCTGTCTGTGTCTGAGGAGGCTGTCTCGACCCTCGGCAGGTACTTGTGTATGAGTGTGATCAAAGACAGACAGGGAGAGAGAGGAGTGTGTTCAAAGACAGACATATATATATATATATATATATATATATATATAGAGAGAGAGAGAGAGAGAGAGAGAGAGAGAGAGAGAGAGAGAGAGGGAGAGAAGTGTGATCAAAGACAGACAGAGACAGAGACAGAGAGAGAGAGAGAGAGAGAGAGAGAGAGAGAGAGAGAGGAGAGAGAGAGAGAGAGAGAGAGGGAGAGAGAGAGAGAGAGAGAGTTGAAAGACAGACAGGGAGAGAGAGAGGAGAGTGTTCAAAGGATTCATGTGAATTTCAACCACAGGCATCAAATGTAAAACGTCCTGAGAACGTCCTGAGAACGTCCTGAGAACGCAGCGCATGGTTGGACCCAATGCTATTTATGTCTTTAGGTGGTTAATGGTTACCATGGGTAGTTTTAGGGCTGGTTTCCCAGACACAGATTCATCCTGGACTAAAAATAGAGAATCTCCATTGAAAGTCATTTTTATTCCAGGCTTAATCAGTAATGATATGAAAGTCAAGTTAACTTCATTGATTTAATTTAAATGTAATTCACCACAGCTCATTTATTACCTTTTAGTTGGTAGTTAGTCTTTGATTCAAGGAAGACACTGGGATGACTGTGTGGCTAATGATCTTGGGAGAATTCTGCTATGATGTGTGTGTGTGCGTGTGTGTGTGTGTGTGTGTGTCTGTGTGTGTGTGTGTGTGTGTGTGTGTGTGTGTGTGTGTGTGTGTGTGTGTGTGTGTATGCATGCATGTGTGAAAGTGTGTCCACACACACACACTATACTTAAGGTTACTAGGCTTCGCACATCCTAAAGAGGTTATAAACCAGCTCTCTGATTGGAGGTTATCATCGCCAAGGTGACTCAGATGCAAAAATGTAATACCAACGTTTCGACAGCCAAGCTGTCTTCATCAGGGTATAATCACAAACACTGCAGGATGACTCGTTTATATAGTGTCAAAAGACACAGGTGTCTGTAATCATAGCCAAGAGTGGCCTAATATCATTGGTTAATAATCAAATATTAAAATGTCATACAAAGAACAGCATACAACCAACAAATGGATAGCATACGATCATAGATTAATTTAACTACACAAGTTTACAAACAATGTCACCCACTTCCCTACAGCCAATTCTGTCGCCTCAAAAGAATTAGCAAAAAAACAATCCGATTTCGACTATACCCTGATGAAGACAGCTTGGCTTTTGACACTATATAAACGAGTCATCCCGCAGTGTTTGTGATTATACCCTGATGAAGACAGCTTGGCTTTTGACACTATATAAACGAGTCATCCCGCAGTGTTTGTGATTATACCCTGATGAAGACAGCTTGGCTTTTCTTCTCTTTTATTTTCAAGTTTCTACTCCGCTAGCCAGCACCTCGTCTTAATAGGTGTTCTACTCCGCTAGCCAGAACCTCGTCTTAATAGGTGTTCTACTCCGCTAGCCAGCACCTCGTCTTAATAGGTGTTCTACTCCGCTAGCCAGCACCTCGTCTTAATAGGTGTTCTACTCCGCTAGCCAGCACCTCGTCTTAATAGGTGTTCTACTCCGCTAGCCAGCACCTCGTCTTAATAGGTGTTCTACTCCGCTAGCCAGCACCTCGTCTTAATAGGTGTCTACTCCGCTAGCCAGCACCTCGTCTTAATAGGTGTTCTACTCCGCTAGCCAGCACCTCGTCTTAATAGGTGTTCTACTCCGCTAGCCAGCACCTCGTCTTAATAGGTGTTCTACTCCGCTAGCCAGCACCTCGTCTTAATAGGTGTTCTACTCCGCTAGCCAGCACCTCGTCTTAATAGGTGTTCTACTCCGCTAGCCAGCACCTCGTCTTAATAGGTGTTCTACTCCGCTAGCCAGCACCTCGTCTAAATAGGTGTTCTACTCCGCTAGCCAGCACCTCGTCTTAATAGGTGTTCTACTCCACTAGCCAGCACCTCGTCTTAATAGGTGTTCTACTCCGCTAGCCAGCACCTCGTCTTAATAGGTGTTCTACTCCGCTAGCCAGCACCTCATCTTAATAGGTGTTCTACTCCGCTAGCCAGCACCTCGTCTTAATAGGTGTTCTACTCCGCTAGCCAGCACCTCGTCGTAATAGGTGTTCTACTCCGCTAGCCAGCACCTCGTCTTAATAGGTGTTCTACTCCGCTAGCCAGCACCTCGTCTAAATAGGTGTTCTGCTCCGCTAGCCCAGCACCTCGTCTTAATAGGTGTTCTACTCCGCTAGCCAGCACCTCGTCTTAATAGGTGTTCTACTCCGCTAGCCAGCACCTCGTCTTAATAGGTGTTCTACTCCGCTAGCCAGCACCTCGTCTTAATAGGTGTTCTACTCCGCTAGGCAGCACCTCGTCTTAATAGGTGTTCTACTCCACTACCCAGCACCTCGTCTTAATAGGTGTGCGTTACTTTTTCTTCTAGACAGCTGAACCCACCTGCCTGGTTCACTCCAAATGGAACCCTACTTCCTACACAGTGACCTACTATTGACAAGGAAGGGCCCAGTGAGCTACACAGTTACATGGTCAGAGACATTTATCTCCTCTCTTTTTCCAACTCACTCTGTCTGTGTTGTATTTTCTCCATTCCTCCCTAATCCAGACACCGTGCAGAGAGTGAGAGGCTAAAATGGCCGCCAATGCTTGCAAATGGCTGATTGATAGTACCGTTGGTGGTCTCTCTCTCTCTGTCTTTGAACACTCTTCTCCCCTCTCTCCCTGCCTGTCTTTGAACATCTCTCTCTCTCTCTCTCCATCTCTCCCTCTCTCCATCTCTCCCTGCCTGTCTTTGAACCTCTCTCTCTCTCTCTCTCTCCCTCCATCTCTCCCTCTCTCCATCTCTCCCTGCCTGTCTTTGAACACCTCTCTCTATCCATGTATCTCCCTCTCTCCATCTCTCCCTCTCTCCATCTCTCCCTGCCTGTCTTTGGACACCTCTCTCTCTCCATGTCTCTCTCTCTCTCTCTCTCCATGTCTCTCTCTCTCTCTCCATGTCTCTCTCTCTCTCTCCATGTCTCTCTCTCTCTCTCTCTCCATGTCTCTCTCTCTCTCCCCATGTCTCTCTCTCTCTCTCCATGTCTCTCTCTCTCTCTCCATGTCTCTCTCTCTCTCTCCATGTCTCTCTCTCTCCCCATGTCTCTCTCTCTCTCCCCATGTCTCTCTCTCTCCCCATGTCTCTCTCTCTCCATGTCTCTCTCTCTCTCTCCATGTCTCTCTCTCTCTCTCCCCATGTCTCTCTCTCTCCTCATGTCTCTCTCCCCATGTCTCTCTCTCTCTCCTCCCCATGTCTCTCTCTCCCCATGTCTCTCTCTCTCTCTCCCCCATGTCTCTCTCTCTCTCTCCCCATGTCTCTCTCTCTCTCTCTCTCCCCATGTCTCTCTCTCTCTCCCCATGTCTCTCTCTCTCTCTCCCCATGTCTCTCTCTCTCTCTCTCCCCATGTCTCTCTCTCTCTCTCTCCCCATGACTCTCTCTCTCTCTCCCCATGTCTCTCTCTCTCTCTCTCTCTCCCCATGTCTCTCTCTCTCTCTCTCCCCATGTCTCTCTCTCTCTCTCCCCATGTCTCTCTCTCTCTCTCCTCCCATCTCTCTCTCTCTCTCTCTCCCATGTCTCTCTCTCTCTCCCCATGTCTCTCTCTCTCTCTCTTTCTTTCCCCCTCTGTCTTTTGATTGCCTATTAGTTTTCTGCCTCAACAAGTACAATGGAAGGGAACCAGACTGATTTTCCCATTTCAAGGGCAAGGATATCCAACCTTACAATTGTGTCCATGGACAAAAAGTATTGTTTCATAACCATCTGAAATATACAGTATTGATTATTTTTTTCTCTCTTCTCTGCTCTCCTTCCATTCTTCAAGTCTCATAAAAGAGCTTGTCTACAAAGTGGTCTTGTGCTCTGTCTAGCCGCCCATTGCCAGACAGGGAGTATGTACCAAATAGCACCCAATTCTCTATATAGTGCACTACTTTAAACCAGAGCCCTTTGGACCTTGAACAAATCTCTTTAAAAAGGAAAAGGGCCATTTGGGATACACCCAGAGTTTGGAACAGCAAGAACCAACCACTTATGTGAAAACAAGACCTCTCAGGCCAACAAGTAGGAACATAGAATAATAGATTCTCTCCATACTGTTTGGTTACTTACCATCGTTGTTTTGTTACTTACCATCGTTGTTTTGTTATACCATCTTTGTTTTGTTACTTACCATCGTTGTTTTGATGCCGAGGTCACTCTGCTATGTGTTAACCCTAAAAGCGCCAACAGGGTCAACTTTGACCCCAAGGGGTCTAAAAGTCATAATTTCAAAACCCTTTTGTTGATCCTTCTGAAATATTAGGACAATTTACAATCATTTCTGTGTTAATATGAAGGAATTAAAAAGTATTTCTCTTTTTGTATACTAAAGCAGAAAATGTTGACTCTATAGTGCACTCTGTGATAAAAGCAACACATTTGGCATAGAGGAAGATCTATTGTGACCTTGGGACTATACGTTTCTATCTATGCAATGCTTTTGAACATCAACGTTCTCACATCCCAGATCTCAGAAGGGTTTTATATTTTATATTTTTCTCTAAACCAGGTCCTCAACTTAAAGGTAACTAAAGTGGAGAGGATCCTAAATCCTAAGACATTTCTAAAATCTTTTTTTTTTGGTTGTGTGGGGTGCAAACGCAGAATCAACCTTATGGCTCTGAAATGTCAACCTGGGTTCAACCATAAGGTTCTGTCTGATACTTCTGAATTAGACATGTCCTGTTTTCAAGAAGACTGTAGCTATAGAATAACAAAAAAAAAATCCAAGATAGAGACAGAACACATCACCCGAAGAACAGTTGAAGAAATGTATTACGATCATCAGACACATTACTGTCAATACTGAACAACGATGTGAACACATCATTGGCTTTAAGATTCCCGACAACGTTGTTTTTTTAAATTGTTGCTTGTGTGCCATTATGGCTGGCTAGACTAGCCTAGACCGTACATAGAGACAGATGGCAAAGGCGTGTGCTGATTGGTCCATATGTATTTGTTCAGGCTTGTCGTTGGATTGAAGATAAACAGTTTGATAAAGGTGAAGTTCTCAACGTTTTATTTGTCTTTGTTATATTCTGAAAAACACTCAACAAATCAATCAATGATTCTGTTTTTCCTTCTAAATGAATGCAAGAGGGACATTGGAAAGGCCATAGTCACCATATTATATCAATCAAATCAAATGTATTTATAAAGCCCTTTCTTACATCAAGCAGAAGTCACAAAGTGCTGTACAGAAACTCAGCCTAAAACCCCAAACAGCAAGCAATGCAGGTGTAGAAACACGGTGGCTAGGAAAAAACTCCCTAGAAAGGGCCGGAACCTAGGAACCTAGGACCTAGGAAGAAACATAGAGAGGAACCAGAATCTGAGGGGTGGGCCAGTCCTCTTCTGGCTGTGACGGGTGGAGATTATAAGAGTACATTGCCATTATGGCCAGATTGTTCTTGAAGAAAAAAAAGTTCATAGATGACCATCAGGGATGTAGAAGGTATTACAGGTCAGTTCCTCAGGAGTAAATGTCAGTTGGCTAGAAGGTCAGCATCCCGGAGTTGCCTCTTCACTGTTGAGACTGGTGTTTTGCGGGTACTATTTAATGAAGCTGCCAGTTGGACTTGTGAAGTGTCTGTTTCTCAAACTAGACACTCTAATGTACTTGTCCTCTTGCTCAGTTGTGCACCGGGGCCTCCCACTCCTCTTTCTATTCTGGTTAGATCCAGTTTGCTATGTTCTGTGAAGGGAGTAGTACATAGCGTTGAACGAGATCTTCAGTTTCCTGGCAATTTCTCGATAGGAATAGCCTTGATTTCTCAGAACAAGAATAGACTGACAAGTTTCAGAGAAAAAATTATTTATTTCTGGCCATTTTGAGCCTGTAATCGAACCCACAAATGCTGATGCTCCAGATACTCAACTAGTCTAAAGAAGAGGCCAGTTTATTGCTTCTTTAATCAGGACAACAGTTTTCAGCTGAGCTAACATAATTGCGAAAGGGTTTTCTAATGATCAATTAACCTTTTAAAATGATTAACATGGATTAGCTAACACAACGTGCCATTGGAACACAGGAGTGATGGTTGCTGATAATGGACCTCTTTATAACTATGTAGATATTCCATAAAAAAATCTGCCATTTCCAGCTACAATAGTAATTTACATTAACAATGTCTACACTGTATTTCTGATCATTGTATGTTATTTTAATGGACTAAAACTGTGCTTTTAAAAAAATAAAACAAGGACTAAGTGACCCCAAACTTTTAAGCGGTGGCGCACGTGAGTGCCACGGGTCAGTAGTCATTTAGCCAGGTTACCGTAGAGTTCTTGGGTACAGGGACTATGGTGGTCTGCTTGAAGTAGACAGGGAGAGGTTGAAAATGTCAGTGAAGACATTTGCCAGTTGGTTAGCGCATGCCATAAATTCACACAGGACAACAGATAAGACAGACAGGATAATTACACCAGATATAACAGACTGACCCCTCCGGCAAATAGACTATTGCAGCATAGATACTGGAGGCTGATAATGGGGGTGAGATGGAGGACACTGTGGCCCTGTCCGACAATACCCCCGGACAGGGCCAACCAGGCAGGATATAACCCCCCCCCCCCCCTCACACACCACTAGAGGGATATCAACAGACCTCCAACTTACTACCCTGAGACAAGGCTGAGTATAACCCACAAAGATATAATCTACCACACATACCCGAGCATATCTCTGGAATGTACATCAAATACGCTGTAACGATCAGAGTCAAGATTGTGAAGAATTACATTTATAAAGAGATACAAAAATACAAAAAAACCTTTCCACTGTCTCCACTAAAACATTTCTAATTCAACCAACAGCATTTGATGCAAGTGAACTGGGATTTTTCCCCTCAAGATTTCCTGACTAGAGCTTTGAATAGCCGATGGGCAGATGGTTTGGCTTTGCTTTGAATGCTAGGCTACCAGTGCAAATGACCATGCTAATGACAATGTCCTGCTGTCTGTTGAGGAGACTGCTGAGCCTTCTGTGACCTCCTGCTGACGTTCTGTGTTTAGCTGACAGCTAGCTAGCTATTTCTGAGGACATTTATCTGTCAAGTCACAGTGTCCTGTCTCTGTGAGAGAGAGAGAGAGAGA
>NC_034190.2:6370013-6453628 GCF_002021735.2 Oncorhynchus kisutch | reverse complement strand
CCTACTGCAGTACCTCACGCTGCACCTCCCCTACTGTATTACCTCACACTGCACCTCCCCCTACTGTATTACCTCACACTGCACCTCCCCCACTGCATTACCTCATGCTGCACCTCCCCCTACTGTATTAACTCACGCTGCACCTCCCCTACTGTATTACCTCACGCTGCACCTCCCCTACTGTATTACCTCACGCTGCACCTCCCCTACTGTATTACCTCACGCTGCACCTCCCCTACTGCATTACCTCACACTGCATCTCCCCTAATGTATTACCTCATGCTGCATCTCCCCTACTGTATTACCTCACGCTGCACCTCCCCCTACTGTATTACCTCACGCTGCACCTCCCCTACTGCATTACCTCACACTGCATCTCCCCTAATGTATTACCTCACGCTGCATCTCCCCTACTGTATTACCTCACGCTGCACCTCCCCCTACTGTATTACCTCACGCTGCACCTCCCTACTGTATTACCTCACACTGCACCTCCCCCTACTGTATTACCTCACGCTGCACCTCCCCTACTGTATTAACCTCACGCTGCACCTCCCCTACTGTATTACCTCACACTGCACCTCCCCTACTGTATTACCTCACACTGCATCTCCCCATCTCCCCTTCTTCCAGCCAGGACAATGACAACAATAGAGATGAAAATAGGATGAAATCAAAACAAACACAACAACAAATCACAACAACAAAAATATTTTCAGTAGGCTTTTAAAGAAACATCCTTGACCTGAACTCGATCCATCTAAGTCATCCAGACCAACAGAAGTGTTCAGCAGTAGGGTTTAGGGTTCGAGTTCAGATAACACTTAAAGTGAAACCCGAAATATCACTGTATTTCCAATAGGTCAAAAGAACAACACTATAATAGGGTGCCATTTTGGATGCACACTAAAACTTGACCTTCTTTTGACAAGTATTTTGACAAAGTTTCCAAGCCACTTGTCTTTCACCTCTCCCTGACCTGTCGCCACAGAAAGGTCCAGCCACTCACATCAGCCGTGGAACCACTGTTATCCAACAGACAGCTCCTCTGTCACCATTATGTAAATTACTTGTGTTCCCTCTGAAATACTGCGACTCCTCCATCTGTTCGTCCAGAGAGAGTGGGTGGGGGATGTGGGGGAGAGGGAGAGAGCAATGGGGAGAGAGAGAGAGAGAGAGAGGGAGAGACAGAGGGGGAGAGGGAGAGACAGAGGGGGGGAGAGATGGGGAGAGAGAGAGAGAGGGAGAGAGAGATGGGGAGAGAGAGAGAAAGAGAGACAGAGAGAGAGAAAGAGAGACAGAGAGAGAGACAGAGAGAGAGAGACAGAGAGAGAGAGACAGAGAGAGAGAGGGGACAGAGAGACAGAGAGAGAGACAGAGAGACAGAGAGAGAGACAGAGAGAGAGAGAGAGAGAGAGAGAGAGAGAGAGAGAGAGAGAGAGAGAGAGAGAGAGAGAGAGAGAGACGAGAGAGAGAGGGACAGAGAGACAGAGAGAGACAGAGAGACAGAGAGAGAGACAGAGAGAGAGACAGAGACAGAGAGAGAGAGAGAGAGAGAGAGAGAGAGAGAGAGAGAGAGAGAGAGAGAGAGAGAGAGAGAGAGAGAGAGAGAGAGAGAGAGACAGAGACAGAGACAGAGAGAGAGAGAGAGAGACAGAGAGAGAGAGAGAGAGACAGAGAGAGAGAGAGACAGAGAGAGAGAGAGAGAGAGAGAGAGACAGAGACAGAGAGAGAGAGACAGAGAGAGAGACAGAGAGAGACAGAGAGAGAGACAGAGAGAGAGACAGAGAGACAGAGAGAGAGAGAGAGCAGTTTGCTGCAGACCACCTCTAAAAGCAGGGTATGTTAGTAGGGTATGGGGTATGGTAGTAGGGTGCGTTAGTAGGGTATGTTAGCAGGGTGTGTTAGCAGGGTGTGTTAGTAGGGTATGGGGTATGTTAGTAGGGTATGTTAGTAGGGTGTGTTAGCAGGGTATGTTAGTAGGGTACGGGGTATGTTAGCAGGGTGTGTTAGCAAGGGGTGTTAGCAGGGTGTGTTAGCAGGGTGTGTTAGCAGGGAATGTTAGTAGGGTATGTTAGTAGTGTATGTTAGTAGGATATGTTAGTAGGGTGTGTTAGTAGGGTGTGTTAGCAGGGTATGTTGGCAGGGTGTTAGTAGGGTATGGGGTATGTTAGTAGGGTGTGTTAGTAGTGTATGTTAGTAGGATATGTTAGCAGGGTATGTTAGTAGGGTATGGGGTATGGTAGTAGGGTGTGTTAGTAGGGTATGGGGTATGGTAGTAGGGTGTGTTAGTAGGGTGTTTTAGCAGGGTGTGTTAGTAGGGTATGTTGGCAGGGTATGTTAGTAGGGTATGGGGTATGGTAGTAGGGTGTATCAGTAGGGTATGGGGTATGTTAGTAGGATATGTTTGCAGGGTATGTTAGTAGGGTATGGAGTATGGTAGTAGGGTGTGTTAGTAGGGTGTGGGGTATGTTAGTAGGGTGTGTTAGCAGGGTGTGTTAGCAGGGTATGTTAGTAGGGTATGTTAGTAGGGTATGTTAGTAGTGTATGTTAGTAGGATGTGTTAGTAGGGTGTGTTAGCAGGGTGTGTTAGCAGGGTGTGTTAGTAGGATATGTTAGCAGGGTATGGTAGTAGGGTGTGTTAGTAGTGTATGTTAGTAGGATATGTTAGCAGGGTATGTTAGTAGGGTATGTTAGTAGGGTAATGGGGTATGGTAGTAGGGTGTATTAGTTGGGTATGGGGCATGTTAGCAGGGTATGTCCGTAGGGTATGGGGTATGGTAGTAGGGTATGTTAGTAGGGTGTATTAGTAGGGTATGGGGTATGTTAGCAGGGTATGTTAGTAGGGTGTGTTAGTAGGGTGTGTTAGTAGTGTATGTTAGTAGGGTATGTCCGTAGGGTATGGGATATGGTAGTAGGGTATGTTAGTAGGGTGTATTAGTAGGGTGTGGGGTATGTTAGTAGGGTGTGGGGTATGTTAGTAGGGTGTATTAGTTGGGTATGGGGTATGTTAGCAGGGTATGTTAGTAGGGTGTGTTAGTAGTGTATGTTAGTAGGATATGTTAGCAGGGTATGTCCGTAGGGTATGGGGTATGGTAGTAGGGTATGTTAGTAGGGTGTTTTAGTAGGGTATGAGGTATGTTAGCAGGGTATGTTAGTAGGGTGTGTTAGTAGGGTGTGTTAGTAGGGTGTGGGGTGTGTTAGTAGGGTGTGTTAGTAGGGTGTGTTAGTAGGGTATGGGGTATGTTAGCAGGGTGTGTTAGTTGGGTGTGTTAGTAGGGTATGGGGTATGTTAGTAGGGTATGTTAGTAGGGTGTGTTAGTAGGGTATGGGGTATGTTAGCAGGGTGTGTTAGTAGGGTATGTTAGTGGGGTGCGGGGTGTGTTAGTAGGGTGTGTTAGTAGGGTGTGGGGTATGGTAGTATGGTGTGTTAGTAGGGTGTGGGGTATGGTAGTGTGGTGTGTTAGTAGGGTATGGGGTATGGTAGTAGGGTGTGTTAGTAGGGTATGGGATATGGTAGTAGGGTGTGGGGTATCGTAGTAGGGTGTATCAGTAGGGTGTGTCAGTAGGGTGTGTCAGTAGGGTGTGTCAGTAGGGTGTGTCAGTAGGTTGTGGGGTATGTTAGTAGGGTGTGTTAGTAGGGTATGGTAGTAGGGTGTGTTAGTAGGGTGTGTTAGTAGGGTATGGGGTACGGTATGCTAGTAGGGTATGGGGTATGGTAGTAGGGTGTGTTATTAGGGTATGGGGTGTGGTAGTAGGTTGTGTTAGTAGGGTATGGGGTACTGTATGTTAGGAGGGTATGGTAGTAGGGTGTGTTAGTAGGGTATGGTAGTAGGGTGTGTTAGTAGGGTATGGGGTAGGTTAGTAGGGTATGGTAGTAGGCTATGGGGTATAGTATTAGGTACCAGGCACACCGGTTTGTGTCAAGAACTGCAACGCTGCTGGGTTTTCCAAGCTCATCATTTTCCCATCTGTATCAAGAATGGATCACCACACAAAGCACAACTTGATACAACTGTGGGAAGCACTGGAGTCAACATGGACCAGCATCCCTGAGGAACTCTTTGCACACCTTGTAGAGTCCATGCCCTGATGACTTTAGATTGTTCTTAGTGCAAAAGTTTATTTTTTTTCTCAGTGTAAGTCCAGACCCTTTACAGTGATGACAGTAATAATATGTCCTATACCCAGGTCTGTACAGATGAACTCTAGGCCTTGTTCTGTACTGTTGACAGCAGACCCATGTTCATTGTACTGTGTAACCCACCTCTGCCAGCTCCACTCCACTCCTGGCCACGAGGCTGTCTAATAGAGATTAATGTCTCCTGACTCCTGGCTCTGCTCTGTGCTGTGCAGGGACTGACCGGCCACTCCTTGAGCGTGAAATGCACTTCGCCTTGCCTGGCTGGCTGGGGTGTGTGTTTATATATGTGTGTTTATATGTATATATACAGTGCCTTGCGAAAGTATTCGGCCCCCTTGAACTTTGCGACCTTTTGCCACATTTCAGGCTTCAAACATAAAGATATAAAACTGTATTTTTTTGTGAAGAATCAACAACAAGTGGGACACAATCATGAAGTGGAACAACATTTATTGGATATTTCAAACTTTTTTAACAAATCAAAAACTGAAAAATTGGGAGTGCAAAATTATTCAGCCCCCTTAAGTTAATACTTTGTAGTGCCACCTTTTGCTGCGATTACAGCTGTAAGTCGCTTGGGGTATGTCTCTATCAGTTTTGCATTGTTGCCAAAAAGTTAAATTTTGGTTTCATCTGACAAGAGCACCTTCTTCCACATGTTTGGTGTGTCTCCCAGGTGGCTTGTGGCAAACTTTAAACGACACTTTTTATGGATATCTTTAAGAAATGGCTTTCTTCTTGCCACTCTTCCATAAAGGCCAGATTTGTACAATATACGACTGATTGTTGTCCTATGGACAGAGTCTCCCACCTCAGCTGTAGATCTCTGCAGTTCATCCAGAGTGATCATGGGCCTCTTGGCTGCATCTCTGATCAGTCTTCTCCTTGTATGAGCTGAAAGTTTAGAGGGACGGCCAGGTCTTGGTAGATTTGCAGTGGTCTGATACTCCTTCCATTTCAATATTATCGCTTGCACAGTGCTCCTTGGGATGTTTAAAGCTTGGGAAATATTTTTGTATCCAAATCCGGCTTTAAACTTCTTCACAACAGTTTCTCGGACCTGCCTGGTGTGTTCCTTGTTCTTCATGATGCTTTCTGCGCTTTTAACGGGCCTCTGAGACTATCACAGTGCAGGTGCATTTATACGGAGACTTGATTACACACAGGTGGATTGTATTTATCATCATTTGTCATTTAGGTCAACATTGGATCATTCAGAGATCCTCACTGAACTTCTGGAGAGAGTTTGCTGCACTGAAAGTAAAGGGGCTGAATAATTTTGCACGCCCAATTTTTCAGTTTTTGATTTGTTAAAAAAGTTTGAAATATCCAATAAATGTCGTTCCACTTCATGATTGTGTCCCACTTGTTGTTGATTCTTCACAAAAAAATACAGTTTTATATCTTTATGTTTGAAGCCTGAAATGTGGCAAAAGGTCGCAAAGTTCAAGGGGGCCGAATACTTTCACAAGGCACTGTATATATGTGTGTGTGTAAGTGATCTTATGCGTGCGTGTGAGAAGAGTGCTAGAGAGATACAGAGAGAGAGAGCGAGAGAGACAGAGACAGATAGAGAGAGAGAGACAGAGAGAGAGAGAGAGAGAGAGAGAGGACAGAGAGAGAGAGAGAGACAGAGAGAGAGAGAGAGAGGAGAGAGACAGAGAGAGAGAGAGAGAGACAGAGACAGAGACAGAGACAGAGACAGAGAGACAGAGACAGAGAGACAGAGAGAGAGAGACAGACAGAGAAGAGAAGAGAGAGAGAGACAGAGAGAGAGAGAGAGAGACAGAGAGAGAGAGAGAGAGACAGAGAGAGAGAGAGAGAGAGAGAGAGAGAGAGAGAGAGACAGAGAGAGAGAGACAGAGACAGAGAGAGAGAGAGAGAGACAGACAGACAGAGAAAGAGACAGAGACAGAGACAGAGACAGAGACAGAGACAGAGACAGAGACAGAGATACAGAGACAGAGACAGAGAGAGAGAGAGAGAGAGAGAGAGAGAGAGATGAAGTATTGTTTCTGTGTTAGACATCACTCTTTGACCGCTCTGTCAGCCCTACAGTTGCATAGAGGTCTAATTTCAGAGGGCTCTCTTTGAGCTGAACTTCCAGGAAGTTGCTCATTCTCTCCCTCATTCTACCCTCGTTCACTCACTCTCTCCCTCCTTCTATGCTAGTTCACTCCCTCCCTCCTTCTACCCTCGTTCATTCCCTCTTTCTGACCCTCGATCACACCCCCTGCACACATCTCATATCCATATTTGCCATGTGGCAGGATTGGGGTCAGTTGTGTTTTTAATTCTACTGTCAAATGGAGCGGTGTTCTTATCACATTCAGTAAATGACAACCTAGTCCCTGTGAAGTGCACTGCATTTGACCAGAGCTCAAAGGGTTTCTGGTCAAAAGTAGTGCACTTCATAGGAAGTCTGCATCTGTTACAACACTGTCTATTACTGATTGTGCTGAGAGACACTCGTTCCAGAAACTCAACTGACCCCAATTCTTCCACATGGTTAAAACATGGAAAAGAGATGTCAGTATAGATGTATTGAATAACATGGTGGTAGATGGTTGTAGATGTATAGAATAACATGGTTGTAGATGTATAGAATAACATGGTGGTAGATGTATAGAATAACATGGTGGTAGATGTATAGAATAACATGGTGGTAGATGTATAGATGTATAGAATAATATGGTGGTAGATGTATTGAATAACATGGTGGTAGATGTATTGAATAACATGGTGGTAGATGTATAGAATAACATGGTGGTAGATATATAGAATAACATGGTGGTAGATGTATAGAATAACATGGTGGTAGATGTATAGATGTATAGAATAACATGGTGGTAGATGTATAGATGTATAGAATAACATGGTGGTAGATGTATTGAATAACATGGTGCTAGATGTATTGAATAACATGGTGGTAGATGTATAGAATAACACGGTGGTAGATGTATAGAATAACATGGTGGTAGATGTATAGATGTATAGAATAACATGGTGGTAGATGTATTGAATAACATGGTGGTAGATGTATAGAATAACATGGTGGTAGATGAATAGAATAACATGGTGGTAGATGTATAGATGTATAGAATAACATGGTGGTAGATGTATAGAATAACATGGTGGTAGATGTATAGAATAACGTGGTGGTAGATGTATAGATGTATAGAATAACATGGTGGTAGATGTATTGAATAACATGGTGGTAGATGTATAGATGTATAGGATAACATGGTGGTAGATGTATAGATGTATAGAATAACATGGTGGTAGATGTATAGATGTATTGAATAACATGGTGGTAGATGTATAGAATAACATGGTGGTAGATGTATAGAATAACATGGTGGTAGATGTATAGAATAACATGGTGGTAGATGTATAGAATAACATGGTGGTAGATGTATAGATGTATAGAATAACATGGTGGTAGATGTATAGAATAACATGGTGGTAGATGTATACATGTATAGAATAACATGGTGGTAGATGTATAGAATAACATGGTGGTAGATGTATAGATGTATAGGATAACATGGTGGTAGATGTATTGAATAACATGGTGGTAGATGTATATACTAACACGGTGGTAGATGTATAGATGTATAGAATAACATGGTGGTAGATGTATTGATGTATAGAATAACACAGTGGTAGATGTATAGAATAACATGGTGGTAGATCTATAGAATAACATGGTGGTAGATCTATAGAATAACATGGTGCTAGATCTATAGAATAACATGGTGGTAGATGTATAGAATAACATGGTGGTAGATGTATAAAATTACATGGTGGTAGATGTATAGATGTCTATAATAACATGTTGGTAGATGTATAGAATAACATGGTGGTAGATGTATTGAATAACATGGTGGTAGATGTATAGAATAACATGGTGGTAGGTGTATAGAATAACATGGTGGTAGATGTATAGAATAACATGGTGGTAGATGTATAGATGTATAGAATAACATGGTGGTAGATGTATTGAATAACATGGTGGTAGATGTATAGAATCACATGGTGGTAGATGTATAGAATAACATGGTGGCAGATGTATGAATAACATGGTGGTAGATGTATTGAATAACATGGTGGTACATGTATAGAATAACATGGTGGTAGATGTATAGATGTATAGAATAACATGGTGGTAGATCTATAGAATAACATGGTGGTAGATGTATTGAATAACATGGTGGTAGATGTATAGAATAACATGGTGGTAGATGTATTGAATAACATGGTGGTAGATGTATAGAATAACATGGTGGTAGATGTATTGAATAACATGGTGGTAGATGTATAGAATAACATGGTGGTAGATGTATAGATGTATAGGATAACATGGTGGTAGATGTATTGAATAACATGGTGGTAGATGTATATAATAACACGGTGGTAGATGTATGGATGTATAGAATAACATGGTGGTAGATGTATTGATGTATAGAATAACACAGTGGTAGATGTATAGAATAACATGGTGGTAGATGTATAAAATAACATGGTGGTAGATGTATAGATGTCTATAATAACATGTTGGTAGATGTATAGAATAACATGGTGGTAGATGTATAGAATAACATGGTGGTAGATGTATAGAATAACATCGTGGTAGATGTATAGAATAACATGGTGGTAGGTGTATAGAATAACATGGTGGTAGATGTATAGAATAACATGGTGGTAGATGTTATAGATGTATAGAATAACATGGTGGTAGATGTATAGAATAACATGGTGGTAGATGTATAGAATAACAGGGTGGTAGATGTATAGAATAACATGGTGGTAGATGTATAGATGTATAGAATAACATGGTGGTAGGTGTAAAGAATAACATGGTGGTAGATGTATTGAATAACATGGTGGTAGATGTATAGAATAACATGGTGGTAGATGTATTGATGTATAGAGTAACATGGTGGTAGATGTATAGAATAACATGGTGGTAGATGAATAGAATAACATGGTGGTAGATGTACTAGATGTATAGAATAACATGGTGGTAGATGTATTGAATAACATGGTGGTAGATGTATATAATAACACGGTGGTAGATGTATAGATGTATAGAATAACATGGTCGTAGATGTATTGATGTATAGAATAACACAGTGGTAGATGTATAGAATAACATGGTGGTAGATCTATAGAATAACATGGTGGTTAGATCTATAGAATAACATGGTGGTAGATCTATAGAATAACATGGTTGTAGATGTATATAGAATAACATGGTGGTAGATGTATACAATAACATGGTGGTAGATGTATAGATGTCTATAATAACATGTTGGTAGATGTATAGAATAAACATGGTGGTAGAGTGATAGAATAACATGGTGGTAGATGTATTGAATAACATGGGTGGTAGATGTATTGAATAACATGGTGGTAGATGTATAGAATTAACCTGGTGGTAGGTTCTGTTGATAGATCACCTGGTGGTAGATTGTATAGCATAACATTGGTCTGGTAGATGATTATAGATGTATAGAATACCCCTGGTTGGTAGATTGTATAGAATCCACATCGGTGGTAGATGTATGGCCAATAAACATGGTTGGTAGATGTATAGACTAAACATGGTGGTAGATGTATAGAATAACATCGGTGGTAGATGTATAGAATAACATGGTGGTAGATGCTATAGAATAACATGGTGGTCAGATGTATTGAATAACATGGTGGGTAGATATTGAATAATGGTGGTTAGATGAATAAACATGGTGGTAGATGTATTGAATAACATGGTGGTAGATGTATACATGTATAGAATAACATGGTGGTAGATGTATAGAATAACATGGTGGTAGATGTATAGATGTATAGGATAACATGGTGGTAGATGTATTGAATAACATGGTGGTAGATGTATATAATAACACGGTGGTAGATGTATAGATGTATAGAATAACATGGTCGTAGATGTATTGATGTATAGAATAACACAGTGGTAGATGTATAGAATAACATGGTGGTAGATCTATAGAATAACATGGTGGTAGATCTATAGAATAACATGGTGGTAGATGTATAGAATAACATGGTGGTAGATGTATAAAATAACATGGTGGTAGATGTATAGATGTCTATAATAACATGTTGGTAGATGTATAGAATAACATGGTGGTAGATGTATAGAATAACATGGTGTAGATGTATTGAATAACATGGTGGTAGATGTATTGAATAACATGGTGGTAGATGTATAGAATAACATGGTGGTAGGTGTATAGAATAACATGGTGGTAGATGTATAGAATAACATGGTGGTAGATGTATAGATGTATAGAATAACATGGTGGTAGATGTATAGAATAACATGGTGGTAGATGTATTGAATAACATGGTGGTAGATGTATAGAATAACATGGTGGTAGATGTATAGAATAACATGGTGGCAGATGTATTGAATAACATGGTGGTAGATGTATTGAATAACATGGTGGTAGATGTATTGAATAACATGGTGGTACATGTATAGAATAACATGGTGGTAGATGTATAGATGTATAGAATAACATGGTGGTAGATCTATAGAATAACATGGTGGTAGATGTATTGAATAACATGGTGGTAGATGTATAGAATAACATGGTGGGAGATGTATAGAATAACATGGTGGTAGATGTATTGAATAACATGGTGGTAGATGTATAGAATAACATGGTGGTAGATGTATTGAATAACATGGTGGTAGATCTATAGAATAACATGGTGGTAGATGTATAGAATAACATGGTGGTAGATGTATAGAATAACATGGTGGTAGATGTATAAAATAACATGGTGGTAGATGTATAGATGTCTATAATAACATGTTGGTGGATGTATAGAATAACATGGTGGTAGATGTATAGAATAACATGGTGGTAGATGTATTGAATAACATGGTGGTAGATGTATAGAATAACATGGTGGTAGGTGTATAGAATAACATGGTGGTAGATGTATAGAATAACATGGTGGTAGATGTATAGATGTATAGAATAACATGGTGGTAGATGTATAGAATAACATGGTGGTAGATGTATTGAATAACATGGTGGTAGATGTATAGAATAACATGGTGGTAGATGTATAGAATAACATGGTGGCAGATGTATTGAATAACATGGTGGTAGATGTATTGAATAACATGGTGGTACATGTATAAAATAACATGGTGGTAGATGTATAGATGTCTATAATAACATGTTGGTAGATGTATAGAATAACATGGTGGTAGATGTATAGAATAACATGGTGGTAGATGTATTGAATAACATGGTGGTAGATGTATTGAATAACATGGTGGTAGATGTATAGAATAACATGGTGGTAGGTGTATAGAATAACATGGTGGTAGATGTATAGAATAACATGGTGGTAGATGTATAGATGTATAGAATAACATGGTGGTAGATGTATAGAATAACATGGTGGTAGATGTATTGAATAACATGGTGGTAGATGTATAGAATAACATGGTGGTAGATGTATAGAATAACATGGTGGTAGATGTATAGAATAACATGGTGGTAGATGTATAGAATAACATGGTGGTAGATGTATTGAATAACATGGTGGTAGATGTATTGAATAACATGGTGGTAGATGTATAGAATAACATGGTGGTAGATGTATTGAATAACATGGTGGTAGATGTATACATGTATAGAATAACATGGTGGTAGATGTATAGAATAACATGGTGGTAGATGTATAGATGTATAGGATAACATGGTGGTAGATGTATTGAATAACATGGTGGTAGATGTATATAATAACACGGTGGTAGATGTATAGATGTATAGAATAACATGGTCGTAGATGTATTGATGTATAGAATAACACAGTGGTAGATGTATAGAATAACATGGTGGTAGATCTATAGAATAACATGGTGGTAGATCTATAGAATAACATGGTGGTAGATGTATAGAATAACATGGTGGTAGATGTATAAAATAACATGGTGGTAGATGTATAGATGTCTATAATAACATGTTGGTAGATGTATAGAATAACATGGTGGTAGATGTATAGAATAACATGGTGGTAGATGTATTGAATAACATGGTGGTAGATGTATTGAATAACATGGTGGTAGACTGTATAGAATAACATGGTGGTAGGTGTATAGAATAACATGGTGGTAGATGTATAGAATAACATGGTGGTAGATGTATAGATGTATAGAATAACATGGTGGTAGATGTATAGAATAACATGGTGGTAGATGTATTGAATAACATGGTGGTAGATGTATAGAATAACATGGTGGTAGATGTATAGAATAACATGGTGGCAGATGTATTGAATAACATGGTGGTAGATGTATTGAATAACATGGTGGTAGATGTATTGAATAACATGGTGGTACATGTATAGAATAACATGGTGGTAGATGTATAGATGTATAGAATAACATGGTGGTAGATCTATAGAATAACATGGTGGTAGATGTATTGAATAACATGGTGGTAGATGTATTGAAATAACATGGTGGTAGATGTATAGAATAACATGGTGGTAGATGTATTGAATAACATGGTGGTAGATCTATAGAATAACATGGTGGTAGATGTATAGAATAACATGGTGGTAGATGTATAGAATAACATGGTGGTAGATGTATAAAATAACATGGTGGTAGATGTATAGATGTCTATAATAACATGTGGTGGATGTATAGAATAACATGGTGGTAGATGTATAGAATAACATGGTGGTAGATGTATTGAATACATGGTGGTAGATGTATAGAATAACATGGTGGTAGGTGTATAGAATAACATGGTGGTAGATGTATAGAATAACATGGTGGTAGATGTATAGATGTATAGAATAACATGGTGGTAGATGTATAGAATAACATGGTGGTAGATGTATTGAATAACATGGTGGTAGATGTATAGAATAACATGGTGGTAGATGTATAGAATAACATGGTGGTAGATGTATAGAATAACATGGTGGCAGATGTATTGAATAACATGGTGGTAGATGTATTGAATAACATGGTGGTACATGTATAGAATAACATGGTGGTAGATGTATAGATGTATAGAATAACATGGTGGTAGATGTATAGAATAACATGGTGGTAGATGTATAGAATAACATGGTGGTAGATGTATAGAATAACATGGTGGTAGATGTATAGAATAACATGGTGGTAGATGTATTGAATAACATGGTGGTAGATGTATAGAATAACATGGTGGTAGATGTATTGAATAACATGGTGGTAGATGTATAGAATAACATGGTGGTAGATGTATAGATGTATAGGATAACATGGTGGTAGATGTATTGAATAACATGGTGGTAGATGTATATAATAACACGGTGGTAGATGTATGGATGTATAGAATAACATGGTGGTAGATGTATTGATGTATAGAATAACACAGTGGTAGATGTATAGAATAACATGGTGGTAGATCTATAGAATAACATGGTGGTAGATCTATAGAATAACATGGTGGTAGATGTATAGAATAACATGGTGGTAGATGTATAGAATAACATGGTGGTAGATCTATAGAATAACATGGTGGTAGATCTATAGAATAACATGGTGGTAGATGTATAGAATAACATGGTGGTAGATGTATAGAATAACATGGTGGTAGATGTATAGAATAACATTGTGGTAGATGTATAGAATAACATGGTGGTAGGTGTATAGAATAACATGGTGGTAGATGTATAGATGTATAGAATAACATGGTGGTAGATGTATAGAATAACATGGTGGTAGATGTATAGAATAACAGGGTGGTAGATGTATAGAATAACATGGTGGTAGATGTATAGATGTATAGAATAACATGGTGGTAGGTGTAAAGAATAACATGGTGGTAGATGTATTGAATAACATGGTGGTAGATGTATAGAATAACATGGTGGTAGATGTATTGATGTATAGAGTAACATGGTGGTAGATGTATAGAATAACATGGTGGTAGATGAATAGAATAACATGGTGGTAGATGTATAGATGTATAGAATAACATGGTGGTAGATGTATAGAATAACATGGTGGTAGATGTATAGAATAACATGGTGGTAGATGTATAGAATAACATGGTGGTAGATGTATTGAATAACATGGTGGTAGATGTATAGAATAACATGGTGGTAGATGTATTGAATAACATGGTGGTAGATGTATACATGTATAGAATAACATGGTGGTAGATGTATAGAATAACATGGTGGTAGATGTATAGATGTATAGGATAACATGGTGGTAGATGTATTGAATAACATGGTGGTAGATGTATATAATAACACGGTGGTAGATGTATAGATGTATAGAATAACATGGTCGTAGATGTATTGATGTATAGAATAACACAGTGGTAGATGTATAGAATAACATGGTGGTAGATCTATAGAATAACATGGTGGTAGATCTATAGAATAACATGGTGGTAGATCTATAGAATAACATGGTGGTAGATGTATAGAATAACATGGTGGTAGATGTATAAAATAACATGGTGGTAGATGTATAGATGTCTATAATAACATGTTGGTAGATGTATAGAATAACATGGTGGTAGATGTATAGAATAACATGGTGGTAGATGTATTGAATAACATGGTGGTAGATGTATAGAATAACATGGTGGTAGGTGTATAGAATAACATGGTGGTAGATGTATAGAATAACATGGTGGTAGATGTATAGATGTATAGAATAACATGGTGGTAGATGTATAGAATAACATGGTGGTAGATGTATAGAATAACATGGTGGCAGATGTATTGAATAACATGGTTGTAGATGTATTGAATACATGGTGGTACATGTATAGAATAACACGGTGGTAGATGTATAGATGTATAGAATAACATGGTGGTAGATCTATAGAATAACATGGTGGTAGATGTATAGAATAACATGGTGGTAGATGTATAGAATAACATGGTGGTAGATGTATTGAATAACATGGTGGTAGATGTATAGAATAACATGGTGGTAGATGTATTGAATAACATGGTGGTAGATGTATAGAATAACATGGTGGTAGATGTATAGATGTATAGGATAACATGGTGGTAGATGTATTGAATAACATGGTGGTAGATGTATATAATAACACGGTGGTAGATGTATAGATGTATAGAATAACATGGTGGTAGATGTATTGATGTATAGAATAACACAGTGGTAGATGTATAGAATAACATGGTGGTAGATCTATAGAATAACATGGTGGTAGATATATAGAATAACATGGTGGTAGATGTATAGAATAACATGGTGGTAGATGTATAAATAACATGGTGGTAGATGTATAGATGTCTATAATAACATGTTGGTAGATGTATAGAATAACATGGTGGTAGATGTATAGAATAACATGGTGGTAGATGTATAGAATAACATGGTGGTAGATGTATAGAATAACATGGTGGTAGGTGTATAGAATAACATGGTGGTAGATGTATAGAATAACATGGTGGTAGATGTATAGATGTATAGAATAACATGGTGGTAGATGTATAGAATAACATGGTGGTAGATGTATAGAATAACAGGGTGGTAGATGTATAGAATAACATGGTGGTAGATGTATAGATGTATAGAATAACATGGTGGTAGGTGTAAAGAATAACATGGTGGTAGATGTATTGAATAACATGGTGGTAGATGTCTAGATGTATAGAATAACATGGTGGTAGATGTATAGAATAACATGGTGGTAGATGTATTGAATAACATGGTGGTAGATGTATAGAATAACATGGTGGTAGATGTATAGAATAACATGGTGGTAGATGTATTAAATAACATGGTGGTAGATGTATTGAATAACATGGTGGTAGATGTATAGAATAACATGATGGTAGATGTATAGAATAACATGGTGGTAGATGTATAGAATAACATGGTGGTAGATGTATAGAATAACATGGTGGTAGATGTATAGAATAACATGGTGGTAGATGTATTGAATAACATGGTGGTAGATGTATAGAATAACATGGTGGTAGGTGTATAGAATAACATGGTGGTAGATGTATAGAATAACATGGTGGTAGATGTATAGATGTATAGAATAACATGGTGGTAGATGTATTGAATAACATGGTGGTAGATGTATAGAATAACATGGTGGTAGATGTATAGAATAACATGGTGGCAGATGTATTGAATAACATGGTGGTAGATGTATTGAATACATGGTGGTACATGTATAGAATAACATGGTGGTAGATGTATAGATGTATAGAATACATGGTGGTAGATCTATAGAATAACATGGTGGTAGATGTATAGAATAACATGGTGGTAGATGTATTGAATAACATGGTGGTAGATGTATAGAATAACATGGTGGTAGATGTATAGATGTATAGGATAACATGGTGGTAGATGTATTGAATAACATGGTGGTAGATGTATATAATAACACGGTGGTAGATGTATAGATGTATAGAATAACATGGTGGTAGATGTATTGATGTATAGAATAACACAGTGGTAGATGTATAGAATAACATGGTGGTAGATCTATAGAATAACATGGTGGTAGATATATAGAATAACATGGTGGTAGATGTATAGAATAACATGGTGGTAGATGTATAAAATACATGGTGGTAGATGTATAGATGTCTATAATAACATGTTGGTAGATGTATAGAATAACATGGTGGTAGATGTATATAATAACATGGTGGTAGATGTATAGAATAACATGGTGGTAGATGTATAGAATAACATGGTGGTAGGTGTATAGAATAACATGGTGGTAGATGTATAGAATAACATGGTGGTAGATGTATAGATGTATAGAATAACATGGTGGTAGATGTATAGAATAACATGGTGGTAGATGTATAGAATAACAGGGTGGTAGATGTATAGAATAACATGGTGGTAGATGTATAGATGTATAGAATAACATGGTGGTAGGTGTAAAGAATAACATGGTGGTAGATGTATTGAATAACATGGTGGTAGGTGTCTAGATGTATAGAATAACATGGTGGTAGATGTATAGAATAACATGGTGGTAGATGTATAGAATAACATTGTGGTAGATGTATAGAATAACATGGTGGTAGGTGTATAGAATAACATGGTGGTAGATGTATAGATGTATAGAATAACATGGTGGTAGATGTATAGAATAACATGGTGGTAGATGTATAGAATAACAGGGTGGTAGATGTATAGAATAACATGGTGGTAGATGTATAGATGTATAGAATAACATGGTGGTAGGTGTAAAGAATAACATGGTGGTAGATGTATTGAATAACATGGTGGTAGATGTATAGAATAACATGGTGGTAGATGTATTGATGTATAGAGTAACATGGTGGTAGATGTATAGAATAACATGGTGGTAGATGAATAGAATAACATGGTGGTAGATGTATAGATGTATAGAATAACATGGTGGTAGATGTATAGAATAACATGGTGGTAGATGTATAGAATAACATGGTGGTAGATGTATAGAATACATGGTGGTAGATGTATTGAATAACATGGTGGTAGATGTATAGAATAACATGGTGGTAGATGTATTGAATAACATGGTGGTAGATGTATACATGTATAGAATAACATGGTGGTAGATGTATAGAATAACATGGTGGTAGATGTATAGATGTATAGGATAACATGGTGGTAGATGTATTGAATAACATGGTGGTAGATGTACATAATAACACGGTGGTAGATGTATAGATGTATAGAATAACATGGTCGTAGATGTATTGATGTATAGAATAACACAGTGGTAGATGTATAGAATAACATGGTGGTAGATCTATAGAATAACATGGTGGTAGATCTATAGAATAACATGGTGGTAGATCTATAGAATAACATGGTGGTAGATGTATAGAATAACATGGTGGTAGATGTATAAAATAACATGGTGGTAGATGTATAGATGTCTATAATAACATGTTGGTAGATGTATAGAATAACATGGTGGTAGATGTATAGAATAACATGGTGGTAGGTGTATAGAATAACATGGTGGTAGATGTATAGAATAACATGGTGGTAGATGTATAGATGTATAGAATAACATGGTGGTAGATGTATAGAATAACATGGTGGTAGATGTATAGAATAACATGGTGGCAGATGTATTGAATAACATGGTTGTAGATGTATTGAATACATGGTGGTACATGTATAGAATAACATGGTGGTAGATGTATAGATGTATAGAATAACATGGTGGTAGATCTATAGAATAACATGGTGGTAGATGTATAGAATAACATGGTGGTAGATGTATAGAATAACATGGTGGTAGATGTATTGAATAACATGGTGGTAGATGTATAGAATAACATGGTGGTAGATGTATTGAATAACATGGTGGTAGATGTATAGAATAACATGGTGGTAGATGTATAGATGTATAGGATAACATGGTGGTAGATGTATTGAATAACATGGTGGTAGATGTATATAATAACACGGTGGTAGATGTATAGATGTATAGAATAACATGGTGGTAGATGTATTGATGTATAGAATAACACAGTGGTAGATGTATAGAATAACATGGTGGTAGATCTATAGAATAACATGGTGGTAGATATATAGAATAACATGGTGGTAGATGTATAGAATAACATGGTGGTAGATGTATAAAATAACATGGTGGTAGATGTATAGATGTCTATAATAACATGTTGGTAGATGTATAGAATAACATGGTGGTAGATGTATAGAATAACATGGTGGTAGATGTATAGAATAACATGGTGGTAGATGTATAGAATAACATGGTGGTAGGTGTATAGAATAACATGGTGGTAGATGTATAGAATAACATGGTGGTAGATGTATAGATGTATAGAATAACATGGTGGTAGATGTATAGAATAACATGGTGGTAGATGTATTGAATAACAGGGTGGTAGATGTGTAGAATAACATGGTGGTAGATGTATAGATGTATAGAATAACATGGTGGTAGGTGTAAAGAATAACATGGTGGTAGATGTATTGAATAACATGGTGGTAGATGTCTAGATGTATAGAATAACATGGTGGTAGATGTATAGAATAACATGGTGGTAGATGTATTGAATAACATGGTGGTAGATGTATAGAATAACATGGTGGTAGATGTATAGAATAACATGGTGGTAGATGTATTAAATAACATGGTGGTAGATGTATTGAATAACATGGTGGTAGATGTATAGAATAACATGGTGGTAGATGTATTAAATAACATGGTGGGTAGATGTATTGAATAACATGGTGGTAGATGTATAGAATAACATGATGGTAGATGTATAGAATAACATGGTGGTAGATGTATAGAATAACATGGTGGTAGATGTATAGAATAACATGGTGGTAGATGTATAGAATAAACATGGTGGTAGATGTATTGAATAACATGGTGGTAGATGTATAGAATAACATGGTGGTAGGTGTATAGAATAACATGGTGGTAGATGTATAGAATAACATGGTGGTAGATGTATAGATGTATAGAATAACATGGTGGTAGATGTATTGAATAACATGGTGGTAGATGTATAGAATAACATGGTGGTAGATGTATAGAATAACATGGTGGCAGATGTATTGAATAACATGGTGGTAGATGTATTGAATACATGGTGGTACATGTATAGAATAACATGGTGGTAGATGTATAGATGTATAGAATAACATGGTGGTAGATCTATAGAATAACATGGTGGTAGATGTATAGAATAACATGGTGGTAGATGTATAGAATAACATGGTGGTAGATGTATTGAATAACATGGTGGTAGATGTATAGAATAACATGGTGGTAGATGTATTGAATAACATGGTGGTAGATGTATAGAATAACATGGTGGTAGATGTATAGATGTATAGGATAACATGGTGGTAGATGTATTGAATAACATGGTGGTAGATGTATATAATAACACGGTGGTAGATGTATAGATGTATAGAATAACATGGTGGTAGATGTATTGATGTATAGAATAACACAGTGGTAGATGTATAGAATAACATGGTGGTAGATCTATAGAATAACATGGTGGTAGATATATAGAATAACATGGTGGTAGATGTATAGAATAACATGGTGGTAGATGTATAAAATAACATGGTGGTAGATGTATAGATGTCTATAATAACATGTTGGTAGATGTATAGAATAACATGGTGGTAGATGTATAGAATAACATGGTGGTAGATGTATAGAATAACATGGTGGTAGATGTATAGAATAACATGGTGGTAGGTGTATAGAATAACATGGTGGTAGATGTATAGAATAACATGGTGGTAGATGTATAGATGTATAGAATAACATGGTGGTAGATGTATAGAATAACATGGTGGTAGATGTATAGAATAACAGGGTGGTAGATGTATAGAATAACATGGTGGTAGATGTATAGATGTATAGAATAACATGGTGGTAGGTGTAAAGAATAACATGGTGGTAGATGTATTGAATAACATGGTGGTAGGTGTCTAGATGTATAGAATAACATGGTGGTAGATGTATAGAATAACATGGTGGTAGATGTATTGAATAACATGGTGGTAGATGTATAGAATAACATGGTGGTAGATGTATAGAATAACATGGTGGTAGATGTATTAAATAACATGGTGGTAGATGTATTGAATAACATGGTGGTAGATGTATAGAATAACATGGTGGTAGATGTATTAAATAACATGGTGGTAGATGTATTGAATAACATGGTGGTAGATGTATAGAATAACATGATGGTAGATGTATAGAATAACATGGTGGTAGATGTATAGAATAACATGGTGGTAGATGTATAGAATAACATGGTGGGAGATGTATTGATGTATAGAATAACATGGTGGTAGATGTATAGATGTATAGAATAACATGGTGGTAGATGTATAGAATAACATGGTGGTAGATGTATTGAATAACATGGTGGTAGATGTATAGAATAACATGGTGGTAGATGTATTGATGTATAGAGTAACATGGTGGTAGATGTATAGAATAACATGGTGGTAGATGAATAGAATAACATGGTGGTAGATGTATAGATGTATAGAATAACATGGTGGTAGATGTATAGAATAACATGGTGGTAGATGAATAGAATAACATGGTGGTAGATGTATAGAATAACATGGTGGTAGATGAATAGAATAACATGGTGGTAGATGTATAGAATAACATGGTGGTAGATGTATAGAATAACATGGTGGTAGATGTATAGATGTATAGAATAACATGGTGGTAGATGAATAGAATAACATGGTGGTGGATGAATAGAATAACATGGTGGTAGATGTATAGAATAACATGGTGGTAACATGGTGGTAGATGTATAGAATAACATGGTGGTAGATGTATTAAATAACATGGTGGTAGATGTATTGAATAACATGGTGGTAGATGTATAGAATAACATGGTGGTAGATGTATTAAATAACATGGTGGTAGATGTATTGAATAACATGGTGGTAGATGTATAGAATAACATGGTGGTAGATGTATTAAATAACATGGTGGTAGATGTATTGAATAACATGGTGGTAGATGTATAGAATAACATGATGGTAGATGTATAGAATAACATGGTGGTAGATGTATAGAATAACATGGTGGGAGATGTATAGAATAACATGGTGGGAGATGTATTGATGTATAGAATAACATGGTGGTAGATGTATAGATGTATAGAATAACATGGTGGTAGATGTATAGAATAACATGGTGGTAGATGTATAGAATAACATGGTGGTAGATGTATAGATGTATAGAATAACATGGTGGTAGATGTATTGAATAACATGGTGGTAGATGTATAGAATAACATGGTGGTAGATGTATTGATGTATAGAGTAACATGGTGGTAGATGTATAGAATAACATGGTGGTAGATGAATAGAATAACATGGTGGTAGATGTATAGATGTATAGAATAACATGGTGGTAGATGTATAGATGTATAGAATAACATGGTGGTAGATGTATTGAATAACATGGTGGTAGATGTATAGAATAACATGGTGGTAGATGTATAGAATAACATGGTGGTAGATGAATAGAATAACATGGTGGTAGATGTATAGAATAACATGGTGGTAGATGAATAGAATAACATGGTGGTAGATGTATAGAATAACATGGTGGTAGATGTATAGAATAACATGGTGGTAGATGTATAGATGTATAGAATAACATGGTGGTAGATGAATAGAATAACATGGTGGTGGATGAATAGAATAACATGCTGGTAGACGTATAGAATAACATGCTGGTAGATGTATAGATGTATAGAATAACATGGTGGTAGATGAATAGAATAACATGGTGGTAGATGAATAGAATAACATGGTGGTAGATGTATAGAATAACATGGTGGTAGATGTATAGAATAACATGGTGGTAGATGTATAGAATAACATGGTGGTAGATGTATAGAATAACATGGTGGTAGATGTATAGATGTATAGAATAACATGGTGGTAGATGAATAGAATAACATGGTGGTAGATGAATAGAATAACATGGTGGTAGATGTATAGAATAACATGGTGGTAGATGTATAGAATAACATGGTGGTATAGATTAACATGACAGGTGGATAGGTAGTAATATAAATATTTTTTGGGGAATCAAAATTCACATAGATATGTTCGTTCTAGATCTGTTATTCTCATTGAAAGCAAGTCTTAGGAACGGTAGATCTGTTTAATATGCATTACTTCTATGCTTCCCGTTTTGTACACCAGATTCAAGCAGCTGAAAATACAACCTGTTTGGAAAAATAATTTTTGTAAAATATATTTGACAGCGGTTTAGACGATTGATTCTCCACGCTGTACTTGCTTTGTTTTGTCACATAAATGCGCCCACTCGCACCCTCCATAATTCGTACACTGAATTTATTCTCCAATAACCATTTATATTGTGCAGAAGGAAATTAATATGGTTTCACTGCATGACTATGATAATATCAGACTCTAAACCATCCGGAGTTACAGCATCTCTGACCACAAAACAATAACTGATCATTAACCAAAAATAATTTCCCAAAATAATACAATAATGGGAAGAGATTTAATTATATTTTATGAAGACTGTTTCATAAAGTGATAATGTTACCTTATCTCTCAAGTGTTTTAAAAATAAAAAATAAAACTAGTCAAAGTGTCTGTCTAAATTGTTGTGATATATAAATAGAGACGCTTGTTCTCGAGTTTGAAAGCTTACTTTTAAACTCCACAAAACCTCTCAGAAGCCAATGTTCAATCTGCTGTTTATGAAAGGAAGTGGTAACAGCTTCACAGAGACCATTATCCGTCTAAGGATTCCTTTAACTCCACATGTTTGTGCTTTGAAAGAAAGCATTTTCAACTGTTTACTTCATAAGGAATAGAAAGTATATTGCTCACTCGTAGTCCAACCAAGGAGCAGTAATTGAGGAACCACCAGCAAAATATGGAAATATTCATAAACTATTTTCAACCATGCATTGAGGACAATTTGAAGTTTAATAGAAAACGTGGTAACATTTCCTTTTAATAAAAGATCCTTATTACAGTGTAATTACACTGTGACATGTACTATAGTTAATTGTAACAAATCATGGTAACAACAAGATGTGCCTGGTAGTAAGTGCAGTTTGTAATTAAAGATGAGTAACAACTAATGGTTATTAACATGCCTGTTACAAATGGAAAGGTTTCCGCTAAATTCACCAACTTAAGTGTTTTACTTCTCAGCTGCATCCAATTCATTACCAACTGTGACAAAGGTTGGGATCCTATGTGGATGCACTTGGTGTCAGAGATTATAGCCTATGCTCAATAGTCTCTAACTAGTTAACCCTATAAAGGTCGATGTCCGTGCCCCAGCGGAAATCTAATTAGCATAATACTCTCGTAAAGTTCTGTCAGTTGAAGCTAGAGATATCAGTTTTTTTTTGCATTGGATGTGTCTCAATCGACCACATCGACAGCGAGCTACAGCGATGTTTGTCAGACCAGGAGAGATTCCATCTGCGGTGAAAGGTGTCAGAGCTACAGCGATGTTTGTCAGACCAGGAGAGATTCCATCTGCGGTGAAAGGTGTCAGAGCTACAGCGATGTTTGTCAGACCTATAAAGGGTTAACTAGTTAGCCCCAGCGGAAATCTAATTAGCATAATACTCTCGTAAAGTTCTGTCAGTGGAAGCTAGAGATATCAGTTTTTTTTTTGCATTGGATGTGTCTCAATCCACCACATCTGCCTAAATCACACCTCCTCATCTGCGGTGAAAGGTGTCAGAGCTACAGCGATGTTTGTCAGACCAGGAGAGGATCCATCTGCGGTGAAAGGTGTCAGAGCTACAGCGATGTTTGTCAGACCAGGAGAGATTCCATCTGCGGTGAAAGGTGTCAGAGCTACAGCGATGTTTGTCAGACCAGGAGAGATCCCATCTGCGGTGAAAGGTGTCAGAGCTACAGCGATGTTTGTCAAACCAAGAGAGACTCCATCTGCGGTGAAAGGTGTCAGAGCTACAGTGATGTTTGTCAGACCGTGAGACATCCGGGAAAATCTGTCTTCTCACAAAATCGTCTGTAGCGTGCGAACTGTTTGGCCTACAAAATATGATGACCCCTTTATGGAAAGATGAGACTTGGTGGTGTTCTCTGTGATGCTCTACGACCCCCACAAGATGAGACTCGACGGTGTTCTCTGTGATGCTCTACGACCCCCACAAGATGAGACTTGACGGTGTTCTCTGTGATGCTCTACGACCCCCACAAGATGAGACTTGACGGTGTTCTCTGTGATGCTCTATGACCCCCACAAGATGAGACTTGACGGTGTTCTCTGTGATGCTCTATGACCCCCACAAGATGAGACTTGACGGTGTTCTCTGTGATGCTCTACGACCCCCACAAGATGAGACTTGACGGTGTTCTCTGTGATGCTCTATGACCCCCACAAGATGAGACTTGACGGTGTTCTCTGTGATGCTCTATGACCCCCACAAGATGAGACTTGACGGTGTTCTCTGATGCTCTACGACCCCCACAAGCATATTGGATCTCGTCTGAAGTCGGTACAGCCGATCTGCCAACGTCTGTAGTGTCCCAACAGACTCTCCGTGGCAAGTTGTTTTGCTCAAGGACGGCCACAGAAACAAAACTCATCTGAAAGTCCAGTACCAGTTTAAAAAAATGAACAGAATTACAGTATATATGGAGGCTGTTTTAAAAAACAAGGGGTTAAACACATTTAAATTTATTTATCCTGATCTTTCTTATATCTCTCTGATATAAGTCAACAACAATCTGTTGTTCCACGCAATGAATCTGTTTTTCAATGATTTTGTATGGGCTAATAGCAGTAAGGCCAAAATATAAGTAAAAATTACAAAGTAAAGTACAGACATCCCCCAAAAACTGATTAAGTAGTACTTTAAAGTATTTTGACGTAAAGATGCACTCTCAAACTTTTGTATAATTTCAGCCAGAAGTGGTGCTCATGAACCAAGAGTGGTCTCCATTTTTTTGTATACTACATCATCAAATTGTATACTACATCATCAAATTGTATACTACATCATCAAATTGTATACTATGTCATCCATTTTGAATGATATGTCACATCCTGCAACAAAAAAAATAGATATAATAATTTGTGTGTGCAATTCGTATGATATGTTACGAATCCAAATAGTTCTAAATTTAGTTAAATAAAGGTTAAACAAAATACAAAATAGAAAAAATACAAAACAATATGCTTCTTTAAGTTCCGGTACTTTAGCTTTAGCCACTTCCGATAGCGTCCCAACACCATATTTCATCCTGCATAAACCAGGTGATATGTGTTAGCCAACTGACAACCCATCCTCATTGACACAACTCTGCCAGGCAACTCCTAAAGTCATTAAGAGAAAACCTCTGCCATATTCACGCACTGAGCAACAACTTCCGGCTGTGCCTGAAGTAGTGGGTACTGTTTACTAAATACAGAAGTAACCTTCTACAAAGAGCCTATAACAGGCTCTGGAATCTGATTCCCAGGTCCAGGTCAAGCTTATGTTTCAAATTCATGGAGTTTATGAGTGCAATGGCAAAAGCAGGTTTCACAAACTATTCACATCAAAAAAATGGTTTTAAGTTGTTAAATAATTTAACAGTGTATTTGATTAATTAATTAATTAAAGGTTTTTTGGACACATTAATAAACATTTATTCTTAAAATTGTGAAATAGTAATTTGTGTTTGCCAAATTGTAAGCTTCGTGGAATAATGGTTGATAAATGCATTTAAAATGGTCATAAGACAAACTCTTATTCCATCATGCAAACTTGCACTGTTTGAATAACAGTCTCACTTTTTAATGTGATGCATTGGTGGAATTATTTATTAATCCCAGGTATTAATGTCAAGGATTAAGGCTTAATGTCTGCCTGTCTGCGCATCCTGCTCAAAATAACAATGACCTCGAATGTGTCCCTTTGTAAAAGAACGGGGTCGAGACGAGAAGGTCACATTGCAAAATCAAAACAAAAAGTGTTGTACACAAGAAAAATACAAATAACATCAACACAGGAGAGAGAAAGTAAGTTTTCCATGATACATGAATTCTGCCACATGATTTAGCATAGGAAGTTAGTTGTCCATTAAGCATTTGCCAGCCATCTAGCCAAATGTTAGCTAGAGAGGCATATATTTAATTTTTTAATTTTACTACAGCGATGTTTGTCAAACCAAGAGAGACTCCATCTGCGGTGAAAGGTGTCAGAGCTACAGTGATGTTTGTCAGACCGTGAGACATCCGGGAAAATCTGTCTTCTCACAAAATCGTCTGTAGCGTGCGAACTGTTTGGCCTACAAAATATGATGACCCCTTTATGGAAAGATGAGACTTGGTGGTGTTCTCTGTGATGCTCTATGACCCCTCTATGGAAATATGAGACTTGGTGGTGTTCTCTGTGATGCTCTACGACCCCCACAAGATGAGACTCGACGGTGTTCTCTGTGATGCTCTACGACCCCCACAAGATGAGACTTGACGGTGTTCTCTGTGATGCTCTACGACCCCCACAAGATGAGACTTGACGGTGTTCTCTGTGATGCTCTATGACCCCCACAAGATGAGACTTGACGGTGTTCTCTGTGATGCTCTATGACCCCCACAAGATGAGACTTGACGGTGTTCTCTGTGATGCTCTACGACCCCCACAAGATGAGACTTGACGGTGTTCTCTGTGATGCTCTATGACCCCCACAAGATGAGACTTGACGGTGTTCTCTGTGATGCTCTATGACCCCCACAAGATGAGACTTGACGGTGTTCTCTGATGCTCTACGACCCCCACAAGCATATTGGATCTCGTCTGAAGTCGGTACAGCCGATCTGCCAACGTCTGTAGTGTCCCAACAGACTCTCCGTGGCAAGTTGTTTTGCTCAAGGACGGCCACAGAAACAAAACTCATCTGAAAGTCCAGTACCAGTTTAAAAAATGAACAGAATTACAGTATATATGGAGGCTGTTTTAAAAAACAAATTGCCTAACCTAAAGCTGGCAAATAGATATGCTATGGTCGCTACTCATAAGCTAGCTAACTAGCTAGCTAGATTCACGACAATAATGATTAGTCACAAAAGTAGAATATATAGTTTCCCTTCATAATAAAAGTCCCACATAGAAAGTGAAGCAAACAGAGCACACCAAGCATGTTAACGTTAGCTCTACATGTGTCAAAACACTAACTAATATTTGTTTATTTTCAACGTAGCTAAACACTAGCTCAGACTTGACTCAGAATCCAGGATGGGAAAATGCTTACGAGAAAGAAACATACAAAGACAGAGTTGTCGATTTCCATTGTTACTTGTAATGTTAAAAAAAGGGCCGAAAAAGTTAAATCCTGTTTTTATAAATTAGCTATCTAGGCTACTCACCGTTCTATAGGCTACAGATATGAGCTGCCAGTAGAATAGGTATTTTCATGCTATATCCAATTAATCACATGATTAATCTAACAATAATTAGAATTGTTTTATTTTGTAAGAAATGTAAGGTCTTTTTTTAACATGTTGCAGTACAGTTCACTAAAGTAGAATCTGATCTATTGTTTGTATGTACTTTATTTTTGCTTGGTAATGAGTAGCAGGCCTAAGTAATTATATAGAACTAGCTGAATCCTGTGCAACAACTAGTAATTAAATTGTACTTAAATGCATATTACATGTGCTATGGTGTGCTAGTGTATTTGTTCTCCCACTTAGATGGCGCTTCCAGAAACGTAAAAAATGGGTGCCAGGTTGCCTGGATGGGTAATGTACTGTATAAGTACACCTTAGTTGCAAGTTACTTAGTTGTAAATGAGAACTTGTTCTCAACTAGCCTTCCTGGTTAAATAAATAAATAACAAAGTAAGTACCCCCACAAAATACAATTCATTTTAACTAGCTAAATCCTGTGTAACAAATAGTAATTACATTGTACATAGGCAAACATTACATGTACTAATCCTTTGAAATAGTGTCTTATTCCTCATCAGAGATGACACTCGTATTAAATATGTTTTCGCAAGATCAACCAAGTTAACCTAGATGGTGCGCTTTATTATGGGGACAAGTGCTAGCATCAACGTTGGCTGGACACCGCACCTTCACAGTTAAGTAATTAGACTGTAGACACCTTAGGGAAGCCACAGAAAAAGGAATCTGGTTGATATCCCTTTCATTGGGCAATAGGGATGCATAGAAAGACAGGGGTTTCAAAATAAGAGTCACATCCTGGTTGGATTTTTCTCAGGATTTCGCCTGCAATATCAGTTCTGTTATACTCACAGACAATATTTTTACAGTTTTGGAAACTTTAGAGTGTTTTCTATCCTAAGCTGTCAATTATATGCATATTCTAGCATCTGGTCCTGAGAAATAGGCAGTTTACTTTGGGAACGTTATTTTTCCAACAATAAAAATAGTGCCCCGTAGCTTCAAGAGGATATTAGCCCATTGAGGCTGTAATCTCTCAGACACCCAGTGAATCCACAAGGGATCCCAACCTTTGTCACAGTTGTTAATTTATCTGATGCAGCTATGAAGAAATGAAACAGTGTCGGTGAATTTAGTGGAAACCTGCCCACAAGCATTCATTGTTATATTTCTGTAATTACAGACCGCAATTACTACCAGGTACATGTTGTTATTACAATGTAACTATGAGTCGTTACAGTTAACTAAACTATGTGTCAGTATAATTGCACATGTAATTACACTGTAATAAAAGCCCCTTAAAAGGAAGCGTTAGTGAAAATGCTTATTTTACATCAAATTACTCTCTCTGTGACCCCTGACTCTCTGTGACCCCTGACTCTCTCTGTGACCCCTGACTCTCTCTGTGACCCCTGACTCTCTGTGACCCCTGACTCTCTGTGACCCCTGACTCTCTGTGACCCCTGACTCTCTGTGACCCCTGACTCTCTGTGACACCTGACTCTCTGTGACCCCTGACTCTCTCTGTGACCCCTGACTCTCTCTGTGACCCCTGACTCTCTGTGACCCCTGACTCTCTCTGTGACCCATGACTCTCTCTGTGACCCCTGACTCTCTCTGTGACCCCTGACTCTCTGTGACCCCTGACTCTCTCTGTGACCCATGACTCTCTCTGTGACCCCTGACTCTCTGTGACCCCTGACTCTCTCTGTGACCCATGACTCTCTCTGTGACCCCTGACTCTGTGACCCCTGACTCTCTCTGTGACCCCTGACTCTCTGTGACCCCTGACTCTCTCTGTGACCCCTGACTCTCTGTGACCCCTGACTCTCTCTGTGACCCATGACTCTCTCTGTGACCCATGACTCTCTCTGTGACCCCTGACACTCTCTGTGACCTCTGACTCTCTCTGTGACCCCTGACTCTCTTTGTGACCCCCGACTCTTTGTGACCCCTGACGCTCTCTGTGACCCCTGACTCTCTCTGTGACCCCTGACTCTCTCTGTGACCCCTGACTCTCTGTGACCCCTGACTCTCTCTGTGACCCATGACTCTCTTTGTGACCCCTGACTCTCTCTGTGACCCCTGACTCTCTCTGTGACCCCTGACTCTCTATGTGACCCATGACTCTCTATGTGACCCATGACTCACTTTGTGACTCTTTGGTCTTCACACTGAGCTGCCTGTCCCCTCCAGCAGCACTGGCAGGGAACCAGAAAACAAACATTCTGATATTTACAGAGCAGACAAGGAACCAGAGAAACAAACATTCAGATATTTACAGAGCAGACAAGGAACCAGAGAAACAAACATTCTGATATTTACAGAGCAGACAAGGAACCAGAGAAACAAACATTCTGATATTTACAGAGCAGACAAGGAACCAGAGAAACAAACATTCTGATATTTACAGAGCAGACAGGGAACCAGAGAAACAAACATTCTGATATTTACAGAGCAGACAAGGAACCAGAGAAACAAACAATCTGATATTTACAGAGCAGACAGGGAACCAGAGAATTAAACATTCTGATATTTACAGAGCAGACAAGGAACCAGAGAAACAAACAATCTGATATTTACAGAGCAGACAGGGAACCAGAGAAACAAACATTCTGATATTTACAGAGCAGACAAGGAACCAGAGAAACAAACATTCTGATATTTACAGAGCAGACAAGGAACCAGAGAAACAAACATTCTGATATTTACAGAGCAGACAAGGAACCAGAGAAACAAACATTCTGATATTTACAGAGCAGACAAGGAACCCGAGAAACAAACATTCTGATATTTACAGAGCAGACAAGGAACCAGAGAAACAAACATTCTGATATTTACAGAGCAGACAAGGAACCAGAGAAATAAACCTTCTGATATTTACAGAGCAGACAAGGAACCAGAGAAACAAACAATCTGATATTTACAGAGCAGACAAGGAACCAGAGAAACAAACATTCTGATATTTACAGAGCAGACAAGGAACCAGAGAAACAAACAATCTGATATTTACAGAGCAGACAAGGAACCAGAGAAACAAACATTCTGATATTTACAGAGCAGACAAGGAACCAGAGAAACAAACATTCTGATATTTACAGAGCAGACAAGGAACCAGAGAAATAAACATTCTGATATTTACAGAGCAGACAAGGAACCAGAGAAACAAACAATCTGATATTTACAGAGCAGACAAGGAACCAGAGAAATAAACATTCTGATATTTACAGAGCAGACAAGGAACCAGAGAAACAAACAATCTGATATTTACAGAGCAGACAAGGAACCAGAGAAACAAACATTCTGATATTTACAGAGCAGACAAGGAACCAGAGAAACAAACAATCTGATATTTACAGAGCAGACAGGGAACCCGAGAAACAAACAATCTGATATTTACAGAGCAGACAAGGAACCAGAGAAACAAACATTCTGATATTTACAGAGCAGACAAGGAACCAGAGAAACAAACGATCTGACCGTTGTGGAAAAAGTACCCAATTGTCATACTTGAGTAAAAGTAAAGATACCTTAATAGAAAATGACTCAAGTGAAAGTGAAAGTCACCCAGTAAAATACTACCTGAGTAAAAGTCTACAAGTATTTTGTTTTAAATATACTTAAGTATCAAAAGTAAATGTAATTGCTCCAATATACTTAGTATAGTAAAAGTATAAATCATTACAAACCAGTGAGCACAATTATTATATATATATTTATTTTTTTCATTTACGGATAACCAGGGGCACACTCAGACATAATTGACAAACAAAGCAGAGGCAGTAGGGATGACCAGGGATGTTCTCTGTTTAGTGAGTCCTCCAGATCAGAGGCAGTAGGGATGACCAGGGATGTTCTCTGTTTAGTGAGTCCTCCAGATCAGAGGCAGTAGGGATGACCAGGGATGTTCTCTGTTTAGTGAGTCCTCCAGATCAGATGCACTAGGGATGACCAGGGATGTTCTCTGTTTAGTGAGTCTGCCAGATCAGATGCACTAGGGATGACCAGGGATGTTCTCTGTTTAGTGAGTCTGCCAGATCAGATGCACTAGGGATGACCAGGGATGTTCTCTGTTTAGTGAGTCCTCCAGATCAGAGGCAGTAGGGATGACCAGGGATGTTCTCTGTTTAGTGAGTCCACCAGATCAGAGGCAGTAGGGATGACCAGGGATGTTCTCTGTTTAGTGAGTCCTCCAGATCAGAGGCAGTAGGGATGACCAGGGATGTTCTCTGTTTAGTGAGTCCTCCAGATCAGAGGCAGTAGGGATGACCAGGGATGTTCTCTGTTTAGTGAGTCCTCCAGATCAGAGGCAGTAGGGATGACCAGGGATGTTCTCTGTTTAGTGAGTCCTCCAGATCAGAGGCAGTAGGGATGACCAGGGATGTTCTCTGTTTAGTGAGTCCACCAGATCAGAGGCAGTAGGGATGACCAGGGATGTTCTCTGTTTAGTGAGTCCTCCAGATCAGAGACAGTAGGGATGACCAGGGATGTTCTCTGTTTAGTGAGTCTGCCAGATCAGATGCACTAGGGATGACCAGGGATGTTCTCTGTTTAGTGAGTCCACCAGATCAGAGGCAGTAGGGATGACCAGGGATGTTCTCTGTTTAGTGAGTCTGCCAGATCAGATGCACTAGGGATGACCAGGGATGTTCTCTGTTTAGTGAGTCCACCAGATCAGAGGCAGTAGGGATGACCAGGGATGTTCTCTGTTTAGTGAGTCCTCCAGATCAGAGGCAGTAGGGATGACCAGGGATGTTCTCTGTTTAGTGAGTCCTCCAGATCAGAGGCAGTAGGGATGACCAGGGATGTTCTCTGTTTAGTGAGTCTGCCAGATCAGAGGCAGTAGGGATGACCAGGGATGTTCTCTGTTTAGTGAGTCTGCCAGATCAGATGGACTAGGGATGACCAGGGATGTTCTCTGTTTAGTGAGTCTGCCAGATCAGATGCACTAGGGATGACCAGGGATGTTCTCTGTTTAGTGAGTCCTCCAGATCAGAGACAGTAGGGATGACCAGGGATGTTCTCTGTTTAGTGAGTCCTCCAGATCAGAGACAGTAGGGATGACCAGGGATGTTCTCTGTTTAGTGAGTCCTCCAGATCAGAGGCACTAGGGATGACCAGGGATGTTCTCTGTTTAGTGAGTCTGCCAGATCAGATGGACTAGGGATGACCAGGGATGTTCTCTGTTTAGTGAGTCTGCCAGATCAGATGCACTAGGGATGACCAGGGATGTTCTCTGTTTAGTGAGTCCTCCAGATCAGAGACAGTAGGGATGACCAGGGATGTTCTCTGTTTAGTGAGTCCTCCAGATCAGAGACAGTAGGGATGACCAGGGATGTTCTCTGTTTAGTGAGTCCTCCAGATCAGAGGCACTAGGGATGACCAGGGATGTTCTCTGTTTAGTGAGTCTGCCAGATCAGATGCACTAGGGATGACCAGGGATGTTCTCTGTTTAGTGAGTCTGCCAGATCAGATGCACTAGGGATGACCAGGGATGTTCTCTGTTTAGTGAGTCTGCCAGATTAGATGCACTAGGGATGACCAGGGATGTTCTCTGTTTAGTGAGTCTGCCAGATCAGATGCACTAGGGATGACCAGGGATGTTCTCTGTTTAGTGAGTCTGCCAGATCAGATGCACTAGGGATGACCAGGGATGTTCTCTGTTTAGTGAGTCTGCCAGATCAGATGCACTAGGGATGACCAGGGATGTTCTCTGTTTAGTGAGTCTGCCAGATCAGATGCACTAGGGATGACCAGGGATGTTCTCTGTATAGTGAGTCTGCCAGATCAGATGCACTAGGGATGACCAGGGATGTTCTCTGTTTAGTGAGTCTGCCAGATCAGATGCACTAGGGATGACCAGGGATGTTCTCTGTTTAGTGAGTCTGCCAGATCAGATGCACTAGGGATGACCAGGGATGTTCTCTGTTTAGTGAGTCTGCCAGATCAGATGCACTAGGGATGACCAGGGATGTTCTCTGTTTAGTGAGTCTGCCAGATCAGATGCACTAGGGATGACCAGGGATGTTCTCTGTTTAGTGAGTCTGCCAGATCAGATGCACTAGGGATGACCAGGGATGTTCTCTGTTTAGTGAGTCTGCCAGATCGGATGCACTAGGGATGACCAGGGATGTTCTCTGTATAGTGAGTCTGCCAGATCAGATGCACTAGGGATGACCAGGGATGTTCTCTGTTTAGTGAGTCCACCAGATCAGAGGCAGTAGGGATGACCAGGGATGTTCTCTGTTTAGTGAGTCCTCCAGATCAGAGGCACTAGGGATGACCAGGGATTTTCTCTTTAAGTGTGTAAATTGGACCATTTTCCTGTCCTGCTCAGCATTCAAAATGTACCGAGTACTTTTGGGTGTCAGGGAAAATGTATGGATGAGAAAATACGTTATTTTATTTAGAAACGTAGTGGATTAAAGTAAAAGTTGTCAACAATATAAACAGTAAAGTAAAGTACAGATACCCAAAATAACTACTTAATTAGTACTTTCAAGTATTTTTTACTTAAAACCTCTTGGGGCTAGGGGGCAGAATTTTCACTTTTGGATAAAATTTCAACTGTGATTTAATGAAAGTTTGAATTGAATAGTATTGTATTTGAATCTTGCGCTCTGCATTTTCCCTGGCAATTGGCCAGTTGAGACATTTGCATCCCTCCTATCCCTAACTACTTTACCCCACTGCGTTCTGATATGAACAGCACAGACAGGGAACCAGAGAAACAAACACTCTGATATGCAGCATCCACTGGGTAAAAACTGTGTAAATCAATGTTGCTTCAACGTCATTTCAACAACAACAAAAATTAAATGTAAGTATGCTGAATCAACGTCAACTGATTGGATTTGACAAAAGCAATCAGCATATAGTAATGATGTATTTTTTTCATACAACTCTTCACCTAAATCCAATGACATGGTGACATATGTTTCGTTGATTTCACAATGATTTCATTGATCTCAACCAAATGTACACAGAAACTGCACGTTGTTCTGATGTCTGTGTCCGTTGGGCGTTGGGGTGCCAGTGACTGGATGAAAAGAGGAGACTATGGATGCAAAACTACCCTGAAGAGAAGTTATCTGAAATAAAGAAGACCTTGAAATGGATATCTTTTGTTCAGATCATGTGAATTTTCATAAGCTCACGCTGTCATCCTACTAAAGGTGGCGTTTGTGTTTCGTCTTGGAAAGAGGCACAGCTCCAGGGTCTATCAGCTCACCCAGTGTGTGTGTGTGTGTGTGTGTGTGTGTGTGTGTGTGTGTGTGTGTGTGTGTGTGTGTGTGTGTGTGTGTGTGTGTGTGTGTGTGTGTGTGTGTGTGTGTGTGTAAAGATGGTTGAACACAGTTCCTTTGGCTCTGTAGCATGTTTCATGTATATGCTGGCTCTGCTACATGCTAGTTTCATGTATATGCTCACTGATACATGGCTGAGCTGTTTGGGTAAATTCAATACTCTTTGGTTTTAGTTGAAAATTATGGACTTGTTTTGTTACTAGTGTGACATGTATTTTGTTATAAAGTCATGAAGAAATAGACAACTGGAATAACATTTTTTTATAATTCATCTACACTTTCCTTTAGATTAGGTATCATTGCATCATATTTATACAATAATAGCATGTCATTAATTTTTACCAGGTATTTGTTACATATTTCTCACCAAAAATACATGTTATTCATAGATGGAGACACATACTATGTTATTCCACTGGTTTGTACAGTACTTTCTTTAAAAAAAACTAGGGTTAGTTTAATGTAGTGCGTAGAGCTGCTTTCCCGGGTTCCTCTGATCACACACTGGTGATTAGCAGCCACACAGCCACCCAACCACCAATTTCTATGGCTGAAGCTCAGAAGCCATTTTTTGCCAGAGGGCTCACGACACATCAGCTTCCACAGTCTTTGTGTTCTGACAGTGACCCAACTCCTATGATGAGAAGCAGCCGTAAAGCTCAGGAACCATTTTGTGCCAGAGGCCTTCCAGTGGGTCTGTGGGCTGACAGTTAACATGACCCAACACCTATAGTGAGAAGCAGCCGTAAAGCTCAGGAACCATTTTGTGCCCGAGGCCTTCCAGTGGGTCTGTGGGCTGACAGTTAACATGACCCAACACCTATAGTGAGAAGCAGCCGTAAAGCTCAGGAACCATTTTGTGCCCGAGGCCTTCCAGTGGGTCTGTGGGCTGACAGTTAACATGACCCAACACCTATAGTGAGAAGCAGCCGTAAAGCTCAGGAACCATTTTGTGCCCGAGGCCTTCCAGTGGGTCTGTGGGCTGACAGTTAACATGACCCAACACCTATAGTGAGAAGCAGCCGTAAAGCTCAGGAACCATTTTGTGCCCGAGGCCTTCCAGTGGGTCTGTGGGCTGACAGTTAACATGACCCAACACCTATAGTGAGAAGCAGCCGTAAAGCTCAGGAACCATTTTGTGCCAGAGGCCTTCCAGTGGGTCTGTGGGCTGACAGTTAACATGACCCAACACCTATAGTGAGAAGCAGCCGTAAAGCTCAGGAACCATTTTGTGCCCGAGGCCTTCCAGTGGGTCTGTGGGCTGACAGTTAACATGACCCAACACCTATAGTGAGAAGCAGCCGTAAAGCTCAGGAACCATTTTGTGCCCGAGGCCTTCCAGTGGGTCTGTGGGCTGACAGTTAACATGAGGCTGGATGATGCGCAGTGCTTTATCATTGATTATTGATGGTATTTCATGTTTACCTTCACCTTTAGGCTGGCTCTATACTGTCTGACAGCTGACCTTTAGCTGGAGGGAATTAAAAAGGTCTGTAAGTCTGTTCCTACACACACACACACACACACACACACACACACACACACACACACACACACACACACACACACACACACACACACACACACACACACACACACACACACACACACACACACACACACACAGGAAGTCGGTAAATGTACACACACTTAGAGAGAAAGTGGTAGGTCTCTGCAGTCAATAATCACGTGTGTGTGTGCGTGCTTTCGTGTATTGGTGTGGCAAGTGTTCGCATAAATGCCTGCGTATGACATAAGTCATTGACAGCCTTAGATATTATATCATCAAAGCTGCAGAAGTCCTGCAGTTGACAGAGTGTTTGTGTAGCCGACACATAAAAACTGTTTTCAGTCACCAAAGAGGCATTTATGTAAAGTCACTGGGGATCTGAGACCGACAGCAAAACCAATGGTTATTTATGAAGCCTTTTAAAAGCAACAAGAGCTCATAGTTTCTCTTCAAATGCAACGTATTATAGATGTCTACGTGGTTAATTCCACATGGTTCAAGGGTTAAAACAGAAACAACTCAAAGGGTTAAGGTAATGTATTCATTCCGGTAAGGGTTAAGGTAAGGTATTCATTCCGGTAAGGGTTATGGTAAGGTATTCATTCCGGTAAGGGTTAAGGTAAGGTATTCATTCCGGTAAGGGTTAAGGTAAGGTATTCATTCCGGTTAGGGATATGGTTTTGGGGAAGGCTTAAAGCTAACCTTCCTTCACTCACCAATTAATCATTGTAAATAAGTTTTTTTAAATTCTTAATAACTGACTTGTCTAGTTAAATAAAGGTAAAAAAAAATAAAAAAATAAAATGTGTTTCTTCCGGTGCTCATTATTAAGAAATGCAGTGACCGTTACTGAAGCCCAAACGAGAGTTGTCTTCGGGATGTGGTTTAATGTGAGAGTTTCTTGGGTGTGTCCTTGCAATTCAATCACAATAAAACAAACAAGGGCAGTAGTGAGTAACTTAGTGACAGCGAGGTAAGGTAAACTAGCTTTGCTGTGGAGAGAAGTTTTGAAGTTGAGGACTTATTCTCCCTCTCCTGACTGACTCGCCATCTCAAGATAATCTGCTAATTCAGTTCTATATGTAGGCTAAAGCCTGTGCTGACCTTGTGTTTAGCCAACCTGACAGCAGCTAGCTAGCCAGTAAGCATAGCTTGAGGATAGCTACAGCTGGCTAACCTATCTAGCTAGCTGATATTTCTCTGTCAAATCACAGTTATGCCAAGATAGCAAGAAGTACCCGTGTCTGGAATGGGTTTAATGATACACTTGTTCTACAACACCTTGCTATGAAATTAGCTTGCAACTCGAAGTGTTATCATGTCACGTAAAGACATGTTACCATGGAACTCCGATGTCAACACAATTTTATATATTTAACTGGCAAGTTTTGTCTCATCTCGTATCTCCTTATGTCCACTGTTAGATCTTTCCCAGGGTGACAAATCCCAGAACTAATATCCCTGCAGGTGTAGGTAGGCCAAATGTGTAAATTGCACAAACATGGCCAGTTTGAGCGTAGATACATTTTATCAACAGACAAATCGATGGGTGTGTTCGTGTTACAAGACAAAACCTTTTCTGCTGTAAACAGGCTATCCTATTGATTTCTTTATGAAGGCTGGATGCCTATACTTTACCTAGTAAATTACATTAAGTTATGTGTAGAGGGAACCACAAATAGCACACAGAACACAGGAATCTTATGGTAGAACTTCAGCTGTCCGAGAAGTAACATGGCATTCAGTTATATTTCTTTGGTCTAGTCTATGGCTTTTGTCTGTCTAACCACACTGATATGTACAGCTCTCTGGGTGAGGTTCTGTCTAACCACACTGACATGTACAGCTCTCTGGGTGAGGTTCTGTCTAACCACACTGACATGTACAGCTCTCTGGGTGAGGTTCTGTCTAACCACACTGACATGTACAGCTCTCTGGGTGAGGTTCTGTCTAACCACACTGACATGTACAGCTCTCTGGGTGAGGTTCTGTCTAACCACACTGATATGTACAGCTCTCTCGGTGAGGTTCTGTCTAACCACACTGATATGTACAGCTCTCTGGGTGAGGTTCTGTCTGTCTAACCACACTGATATGTACAGGTCTCTGGGTGAGGTTCTGTCTAACACACAGACATGTACAGCTCTCTGGGTGAGGTTCTGTCTAACCACACTGACATGTACAGCTCTCTGGGTGAGGTTCTGTCTAACCACACTGATATGTACAGCTCTCTGGGTGAGGTTCTGTCTAACACACTGACATGTACAGCTCTCTGGGTGAGGTTGTGGCTTCCTCTGGCCTGGCGTCCTCTGGCCTGGCGTCCTCTGGCCTGGCGTCCTCTGGCCTGGTTTCCTCTGGCCTGGTTTCCTCTGGCCTGGCGTCCTCTGACCTGGCGTCCTCTGACCCGGTTTCCTCTGACCCGGTTTCCTCCAGGAGGAATAAGAGACAAGTGCCATTGCTCAACTTCTGTAGATATTCTACACAAAGTGTTGATAACTATCAAGTGTACCAGTTCCATGTCGAATAAACCATCAGCATCATACTGTAGAAGCAGTGTTCTGCTAATATAAAACAATGTACAACTATTACACTGGTCTTTCATCTTCTATTGTCATTCACAGCTGATACAAATATTGTATTTATCAGCATTGTGTCTGGTGGTACGTGTTAGTTTTTTATTTTACCTTTATTTAACCAGAAAAAAATCTTTTTTTCAATGACGGCCTAGGAACAGTGGGTTAACTGCCTGTTCAGGGGCAGAACGACAGATTTCTACCTTGTCCAGCTCGGGGATTTGAACTTGCAACCTTCCGGTTACTAGTCCAACGCTCTAACCACTAGGCTACCTTGCCGCCCCCCATCCCATGGTATGAGAAAGTTCCCTGGCATGTTTGAAGACTACACATGGTATCTGCTACAACTACGTGGTCTACAGAGAGCAGTTTGTTCGGTGAGTCAAATTCACGTGATTGGTGGGCATTGATGGTCCGAATGACCTGTTGGACTGAGGTATGTTAAAGAACACTGTTGGTACACATCCAACCACTTCGACGATTTTAATTGGCTTATGCAGAACATGTGCCAGAATATAGTCAGTGCCATCCGGTGAGGTTAGCATAGAGCTAACGTCTGCCATGTTATCTGATGGGACAAGCTACAATTTAGCGTTCTGTCGAGTGCAAGTAAAATCGATCATTTTAATTGGCTGATAGAACCTGTTTAAATTTTAACGGTTGCTTATGTTCGAAAATACAGGCTGCAAAAAAATAACATAAATTCATAGAAACACCTTTTTTTTAATACAGCCTTGGGCCTGGCAGCCGGTAACACTAGCCCTCCTGTAGCGTCCAGAGAGGAATATAAAGTCATACAAACACCTTGAGTGTCAGCCTTGGCTGAGGGAGCAGAGGAGACAGATGGGCCCTGGACTGTTAGCCTCTGATAGATGGCCAGATAGGTCTCAGTGGCCGCAAACACAGACACACAGGTGCAAAAGACACACACACACACACACGCAGACACACACACACACGCAGACACACACAAGCAGACACACACACACTTCCTGCTCGGCCTTTGATATATAGCCATATCCATCTCTCTCTCTATAACTGAATAGACAGGCCTGTTCTGGCCCTAGGGCCTCATATCCATCTCTCTCTCTATAACTGAATAGACAGGCCTGTTCTGGCCCTAGGGCCTCATATCCATCTCTCTCTCTATAACTGAATAGACAGGCCTGTTCTGTCCTCAGGGCCTCATATCCATCTCTCTCTCTATAACTGAATAGACAGGCCTGTTCTGTCCTCAGGGCCTCATATCCATCTCTCTCTCTATAACTGAATAGACAGGCCTGTTCTGTCCTCAGGGCCTCATATCCATCTCTCTCTCTATAACTGAATAGACAGGCCTGTTCTGTCCTCAGGGCCTCATATCCATCTCTCTCTCTATAACTGAATAGACAGGCCTGTTCTGTCCTCAGGGCCTCATATCCATCTCTCTCTCTATAACTGAATAGACAGGCCTGTTCTGTCCTCAGGGCCTCATATCCATCTCTCTCTCTATAACTGAATAGACAGGCCTGTTCTGTCCTCAGGGCCTCATATCCATCTCTCTCTCTATAACTGAATAGACAGGCCTGTTCTGTCCTCAGGGCCTCATATCCATCTCTCTCTCTATAACTGAATAGACAGGCCTGTTCTGTCCCCAGGGCCTCATATCCATCTCTCTCTCTATAACTGAATAGACAGGCCTGTTCTGTCCTCAGGGCCTCATATCCATCTCTCTCTCTATAACTGAATAGACAGGCCTGTTCTGTCCTCAGGGCCTCATATCCATCTCTCTCTCTATAACTGAATAGACAGGCCTGTTCTGTCCTCAGGGCCTCATATCCATCTCTCTCTCTATAACTGAATAGACAGGCCTGTTCTGTCCTCAGGGCCTCATATCCATCTCTCTCTCTCTCTATAACTGAATAGACAGGCCTGTTCTGTCCCCAGGGCGTCATATCCATCTCTCTCTCTATAACTGAATAGACAGGCCTGTTCTGGCCCTAGGGCCTCATATCCATCTCTCTCTCTATAACTGAATAGACAGGCCTGTTCTGGCTTCAGGCCTGTGTGCATTTTGTTCGGCATCTTCTACGCTGGCCACAGACTGACTTACTGGCCACAGTGAAGACATCCCAGATATAGAGAGGAGATCAAAATGGCCACCAGGGGTAAGAAAGGGAGGGTGTTGGGAGAGAGAAAGACAGAAAGGGTGTTTAATTTTCTCCCTGGAGAGAGTGATGAGAGATGGATGGGTTAGGGCTAGGAGTTAGATTTAAGTTTAGGGGATAGGTTTACGGGTCAGGGGTTAGGTTTAGGGGTTATGGTTAGGGGTTTAACCCTAACCTGAGCTGAACAGAAGGAGAATTGTGAGAAAGGAATAACTGATGAGCACCTCACCTGATTTGAACTACTTTAACTGACATGGTCTTATTCACATGCTGACAGGAGAAGTGAAGAGAAGAGAAGTGGTGTTATGAAACAGTAGTGTGAAAATGCCGTAACCACGCCTCCTCCTGTCCCATGTGATATGAAACAGTAGTGTGAAAATGCCGTAGCCACGCCCCCTCCTGCCCCATGTGATATGAAACAGTAGTATGAAAATGCCGTAGCCACGCCTCCTCCTGCCCCATGTGATATGAAACAGTCGTGTGAAAATGCCGTAACCACGCCCCCTCCTGCCCCATGTGATATGAAACAGTGTGAAATAGCCGTAACCACGCCCCCTCCTGCCCCATGTGATATGAAACAGTAGTGTGAAATAGCCGTAACCACGCCCCCTCCTGCCCCATGTGATATGAAACAGTAGTGTGAAATAGCCGTAACCACGCCCCCTCCTGCACCATGTGATATGAAACAGTAGTGTGAAATAGCCGTAACCACGCCTCCTCCTGCCCCATGTGATATGGTGATATGAAACAGTAGTGTGAAATAGCCGTAACCACGCCCCCTCCTGCCCTATGTGATATGGTGATATGAAACAGTAGTGTGAAATAGCCGTAACCACGCCCCCTCCTGCTCCATGTGATATGAAACAGTGTGAAATAGCCGTAACCACGCCTCCTCCTGCCCCATGTGATATGAAACAGTAGTGTGAAATAGCCGTAACCACGCCCCCTCCTGCCCCATGTGATATGGTGATATGAAACAGTAGTGTGAAATAGCCGTAACCACGCCTCCTCCTTCCCCATGTGATATGGTGATATGAAACAGTAGTGTGAAATAGCCGTAACCACGCCTCCTCCTGCCCCATGTGATATGGTGATATGAAACAGTAGTGTGAAATAGCTGTAACCACGCCTCCACCTGCTCCATGTGATATGGTGATATGAAACAGTAGTGTGAAATAGCCGTAACCACGCCCCCTCCTGCTCCATGTGATATGAAACAGTGTGAAATAGCCGTAACCACGCCTCCTCCTGCCCCATGTGATATGGTGATATGAAACAGTAGTGTGAAATAGCCGTAACCACGCCCCCTCCTGCCCCATGTGATATGGTGATATGAAACAGTAGTGTGAAATAGCCGTAACCACGCCCCCTCCTGCCCCATGTGATATGAAACAGTGTGAAATAGCCGTAACCACGCCCCCTCCTGCCCCATGTGATATGAAACAGTAGTGTGAAATAGCCGTAACCACGCCCCCTCCTGCCCCATGTGATATGGTGATATGATACAGTGGTAAACTGAGGAGAGCAGGAAAAGAGTGAAGACTAAAGTATTCATGAGATATTCAGACTGGCTTGGTGATTGTCACTCTCCTGTCTGCCCTTTCAACCCCTTCTACCTTCCTGTTTTCTACTTTCTCTTCTTCTGTGTGTCAGCTGATGGGGTGATGGAGATGGGGAGATGCTTGAGTGTGTGTGTCTCTGGTTGTTTACCTCAGACCTGTCACTGTCGTCATGGCGGCAGTCTATCTGGAAGACACACAATCGAAAAACACGGTGTTGCACTCCACCACACTCACACACACCACAGAATGTAAAACAGCCCAGTCCAAGCCCCAGGGACATGTGGATGTGTGAGAGAGAGAGGGAGAGAGAGGGAGAGAGGCATAGAGAGAGGGGCATAGAGAGAGAGGCATAGAGAGAGAGAGAGACATAGAGAGAGAGAGAGAGAGAGAGAGAGAGAGAGAGAGAGAGAGCCAGAGAGACATAGAGACAGAGCGAGAGAGAGAGACATAGAGAGAGAGAGACATAGAGAGAGAGACATAGAGAGAGAGACAGAGAGAGAGAGAAGACAGAGCGAGAGAGAGAGACATAGAGAGAGAGAAGACAGAGCGAGAGAGAGAGACATAGAGAGAGAGAGAGACAGAGCGAGAGAGAGAGACAGAGAGAGAGAGAGAGACATAGAGAGAGAGACAGAGAGAGAGAGAGAGACAGAGAGAGCGAGAGACAGAGAGAGACAGAGAGAGCGAGAGACAGAGAGAGAGAGAGACAGAGAGAGCGAGAGACAGAGAGAGAGAGAGAGACAGAGAGAGCGAGAGAGACAGAGAGAGCGAGAGACAGAGAGAGAGAGAGAGACATAGAGAGAGAGAGAGAGAGAGAGAGACATAGAGAGAGACATAGAGAGAGAGAGAGAGAGAGAGACATAGAGAGAGAGAGACATAGAGAGAGAGAGAGAGAGAGAGAGAGAGAGAGAGAGAGAGAGAGAGAGACAGACAGACAGACAGACAAAGAGAGAAATGATGGTATCCTTAATTAAATTACAAAATATACTGACCACAAATTCTAATTGGCTATAATTAAAAATTTTAACATCATCCTCAGCTCTGGCATCTTCCCCAATATTTGGAGCCAAGGACCGATCACCCCAATCCACAAAAGTGGAGACAAATTTGACCCCAATAACTGCCGTGGGATATGCGTCAACAGTAACCTTGGGAAAATCCTCTACATTAACAAGAATTTAAGCTTTCTGCCAATATCAGATATGTCTATGTCCTGGGAAATGTTCTTGTTACTTACAACCTCATGCTAATCGCATTAGCCTACGTTAGCTCAACTGTCCCGTGGAAGGGACACCGATCCTGAAGACGTTTTAACAGTAGACTTACATGTACACATACGTACATATATAAAACAATGTACTGAGCAAATGTCAAATTGGCTTTTTACAACAACAAAAAAAACATACGACAGACCACGTAATCACCTTGCACACCCTAATTGCCAAAACAAACAAACCAAAACAAAGGCAAAGTTTTCTCACCGTTGTTGATTTCAAAAAAAGCTTTTATTCAATTTGGCATGGAAACAGTGTGTGATTAAAATTTGACCCGCTAATGATCAAAATCCAGAAAAGAGCCGTTAAATTCTATAACCACCTGAAAGGAAGCGATTCCCAAACCTTCCATAACAAAGCCATCACCTACAGAGAGATGAACCTGGAGAAGAGTCCCCTAAGCAAGCTGGTCCTGGGGCTCTGTTCACAAACACAAACACACCCTACAGAGCCCCAGGACAGAAGCACAATTAGACCCAACCAAATCATACCTACAGAGAGATGAACCTGGAGAAGAAAAACAAACCTTCACTGTTGAAGTCCTTGGGCTGTATTCACAAACAGCAACACAATTAATAAGAATAACAACTAAAATAATAACCCAACATGACAAATTGGAAAGAATTAACAAAAGAACACAGCAAACTATAATTCTATTTTAAACAGACAGTGGCAGAATATTTGACATATGAATATTTGATATTTGTGACTGACCCAAAATGAAGGAAAGCTTTAACAATGTGCCGAGTCAGTGAGCATAGCCTTGCTATTGAGAGGCATAGCAGCCTGAAGGAAGGAAAGCTTTGACTATGTACAGCCTTGCTATTGAGAAAGGCTGCCTAAGGAAGACCTGGCTCCCAAGAGAAGACAGGCTATGTGCTCACTGCCCACAAAATGAGGTGGAAACTGAGCTGCACTTCCTAACAAACGTATGACCATATTAGATATTTCCCTCAGATTACACAGTCCCACAAAGAATTCGAAAACAAATCCAATTTTGATGAACTCCCATATCTACTGGGTGAAATACCACAGTGTGACATCACAGCAGCAAGATTTGTGACCTGTTGCCACGAGAAAAGGGCAACCAGTGAAGAACACACACCATTGTAAATACAACCCATATTTATGCTTATTTATTTTATCTTGTGTCCTTTACCATTTGTACATTAAAACACTGTATGTATATAATATGACATTTGTAATGTCTTTACTGTTTTGAAACTTCTGTATATGTAATATTTACTGTTAATTTGTATTGTTTATTTTACTTTATATATTCACTTTATATATTATCTACCTCACTTGCTTTGGCAATGTTAACACATGTTTTCCCATGCCAATAAAGCCCTTGAATTGAATTGAATTGACAGAGAGACAAAGAGACAGAGAGACAGAGACAGAGCTGGGGAGCAAGAGAGAGAGAGAGAGAGAGCTGGGGAGAGAAAGAGAGAGAGCTGGGGAGCGAGAGAGAGAGCTGGGGAGCGAGAGAGAGAGAGAGAGAGACAGAGACAGAGACAGAGAGAGAGAGAGCTGGGGAGCGAGAGAGAGAGAGAGCTGGGGAGCGAGAGAGAGAGAGAGCTGGGGAGCGAGCTGGGGAGCGAGCGAGGGAGCGAGCGAGAGAGCGAGAGAGAGAGCTGGGGAGCGAGCGAGGGAGCGAGCGAGAGAGCGAGAGAGAGAGCTGGGGAGCGAGCGAGAGTGAGAGAGCCAGAGAGACAGAGAGACAGAGAGAGAGAGACAGAGACAGAGAGAGAGAGAGAGACAGAGAGAGAGAGAGACAGAGAGAGACCAACAAAATTGGCTGAAAATCAATAAGATTTCCACTCCTCTCCGCTTCTTTCCTCTGCCCTCCCCTCTTCTCTCTATCTCAACCTCTCTCCAGAGTACCAGCCCACAGTAAGGCAGGCCAGGCCTAGTTATCATAATGATACATAGGAGAGCCATCATCCATACAGGAGGATAAACTACAGCGAGTGTATGGACCATTAGTCCCAGTCATGCCTGGTGTTGCACGTCACATAGAGGGACTGTCATTAGGACTCAGATTAGCCTAGCTAGCGTTAGGCCTGCAGACACTGGCGTTAGGCCTAGATACACTGGCGTTAGGCCTGCAGACACTGGCGTTAGGCCTGGAGACACTGGCTTTAGGCCTGGAGACACTGGCTTTAGGCCTGGAGACACTGGCTTTAGGCCTGGAGACACTGGCTTTAGGCCTGGAGACACTGGCTTTAGGCCTGAAGACACTGGCGTTAGGCTTGGAGACACTGGCGTTAGGCCTGGAGACACTGGCTTTAGGCCTAGAGACACTGGCTTTAGGACTGAAGACACTGGCGTTAGGCCTGAAGACACTGGCGTTAGGCTTGGAGACACTGGCGTTAGGCCTGGAGACACTAGCGTTAGGCCTGGAGACACTAGCGTTAGGCCTGGAGACACTAGCGTTAGGCCTGAAGACACTAGCGTTAGGCCTGGAGACACTAGCGTTAGGCCTGGAGACACTAGCGTTAGGCCTGGAGACACTAGCTTTAGGCCTGGAGACACTGGCGTAAGGCCTGGAGACACTAGCGATAGGTCTGGAGACAACTACTGGAGCTCTTCTCTCTTATTCTCTCTGTATTTTGTTTCTCTCTCTATGTTGGTCTCGTTCTGTCTGTCTCGCTCTGTCTGTCTCTCAACCAGCTTCATCTGGAATTCTTTTCCAACAGTCTTGTAGGAGTTCCCACATAAGCTGAGCACTTGTTGGCACCTAGGTATTTATAGTTGTCCACATATTCTAGGTCGGAACCGTCCAGGGTGGTGATGCTAGTCGAGCGGGCGGGTGCGGGCAGCGAACGGTTGAAAAGCATGCATTTGGTTTTACTAGCGTTTAAGAGCAGTTGGAGGCCAAGGAAGGAGTGTTGTATGGCATTGAAGCTCATTTGGAGGTTAGTTAGCACAGTGTCCAAGGAAAGGCCAGAAGTATACAAAATGGTGTCGTCTGCGTAGAGGTGGATCAGGGAATCGCCCGCAGCAATGGCGACATCATTGATATATACAGAGAAAAGAGTTCGGCCCGAGAATTGAACCCTGTGGCACCCCCATAGAGACTGCCAGAGGTCCGGACAACATGCCCTCCGATTTGACACACTGAACTCTGTCTGCAAAGTAGTTGGTGAACCTGGCGATGCAGTCGTCAGAAAAACCAAGGCTATTGAGTCTGCCGATAAGAATACGGTGATTGACAGAGTCGAAAGCCTTGGCCAGGTCAATGAAGACGGCTGCACAGTACTGTCTTTTACCGATGGCGGTTATGATATCGTTTAATACCTTGAGCGTGGCTGAAGTGCACCCGTGACCGGCTCGGAAGCCGGATTGCACAGCAGAGAAGGTACGGTGGGATTCGAAATGGTCAGTGATATGTTAATTAACTTGGCTTTCGAAGACTTTAGATAGGCAGGGCAGAATGTATATAGGTCTGTAACAGTTTGGGTCTAGGGTGTCACCCCCTTTGAAGAGGGGGATGACTACGGCAGCTTTCCAATCTTTAGGGATCTCTGACGATACGGAAGAGAGGTTGAACAGGCTGGTAATAGGGGTTGCAACAATGGCGGCGGATAGTTTTAGAAAGAGAGGGTCCAGATTGTCTAGCCCAGCTGATTTGTACTGGTCCAGGTTTTGCAGCTCTTTCAGAACATCTGCTGTCTGGATATGGGTGAAGGAGAAGCTGGGAGGCTTGGGCGAGTAAATGCGGGACGGCTGTTGGGGGGGTGGGGGGGGCAACTGCAGGCGGCAACAGTGAGAGACTTATTTCTGGAGAGGTTCATTTTTTAAATTAGAAGTTCAAACTGTTTGGGTTCAGACCTGGAAAGTATGATAGAACATGGCAGGCTCTCTCTGCAGTATATTGCAACTCCTCCCCCTTTGGCAGTTCTATCTTGACGGAAAATGTTGTAGTTGGGTATATAAATCTCAGAATTGTTGGTGGCCTTCCTAAGCCAGGATTCAGACACGGCAATTACATCAGGGTTGGCGGAGTGTGCTAAAGCAGTGAGTAAAACAAACTTAGGGAGGAGGCTTCTGATGTTGACATGCATGTAACTAAGGTTTTTTTCGATCACAGAAGTCAACAAATGAGGGTGCCTGGGGACAAGCTGGGCCTGCATTTCAGCCCTGCCACAAAAGGACCAGCTGACATCATGTCAGTGATTTTCTCGTTAACACAGGTGTGAGTGTTGACGAGGACAAGGCTGGAGATTACTTTGTCATGCTGATTGAGTTCGAAAAACAGACTGGAAGCTTCAAAAGGAGGGTGGTGCTTGGAATCGTTGTTCTTCCTTTGTCAACCATGGTTACCTGCAAGGAAACACGTGTCGTCATCATTGCTTTGCACAAAAAGGGCTTCACAGGCAAGGATATTTCTGACAGTAAGATTGCACCTAAATCAAACATTTATCGGATCATCAAGAACTTCAAGGAGAGCGGTTCAATTGTTGTGAAGAAGGCTTCAGGGTGTCCAAGAAAGTCCAGCAAGTGCCAGGACTGTCTCCTAAAGTCGATTCAGCTGCGGGATCGGGGCACCACCAGTACAGAGCTTGCTCAGAAATGGCAGCAGGCAGGTGTGAGTGCATCTGCATGAACAGTGAGGCAAAGACTTTTGGAGGATGGCCTGGTGTCAAGAAGGGCAGCAAAGAAGCCACCTCTCTCCAGGAAAAACATCAGGGACAGACTGATATTCTGCAAAAGGTACAGGGATTGGACTGCTGAGGACTTGGATAAAGTCATTTTCTCTGATGAATCTCCTTTCCGATTGTTTGGGGCATCTGGAAAAAAGCTTGTCTGGAGAAGACAAGGTGAGCGTTGAACAGGCTGGTGAGAAATCATTGAAAAGTGAAAGACTAAAGTTACATACATGGGATGCTTTAGTGAATTTCAGAATGTCTGGAATAGAAAAGGCAGAAATAAAACAATTCAATAAACATTCAGTATTTTCAAATGTTATTTGTTCTCAAGACACACATTACAGAACATTCATGAAGAATAACAAGTCAACCAGCACAATGCTAACAATAAATAACGCAGTACATCCTTTTGGATCAGTCCTGACAAGGCTACCATCAGTCCTGTGTCATGCCAACAGTAAAAAATCCTGAGACCATTCATGTATGGGGTTGCTTCTCAGCCAAGGGAGTGGGCTCACTCACAATTTTGCCTAAGAACACAGCCATGAATAAAGAATGGTACCAACACATCCTCCGAGAGCATCTTCCCCCAACTATCCAGGAACAGTTTGGTGACAAACAATGCCTTTTCCAGCATGATGGAGCACCTTGCCATAAGGCAAAAGTGATAACTAAGTGGCTCGGGGAACAAAACATCGATATTTTGGGTCCATGGCCAGGAAACTCCCCAGACCTTAATCCCATTGAGAACTTGTGGTCAATCCTCAAGAGGCGGGTGGACAAATAAAAACTCACCAATTCTGACAAACTCCAAGTATTGATTATGCAAGAATGGGCTGCCATCAATGTGGCCCAGAAGTTAATTGACAGCGTGCCAGCGCAGATTGCAGAGGTATTGAAAAAGAAGGGTCAACACTGCACATATTGTCTCTTTGCATCAACTTCATGTAATTGTCAATAAAAGCCTATGAAACGCTTGTAATTATACTTCAGTATTCCATAGTAACATCTGTCAAAAATATATAAAGACACTGAAGCAGCAAACTTTATGGAAATTAATATTTGTGCCAATCTCAAAACTTTTGGCCACGACTATACTGCACCAGTCTAGCTCCACTTATGTTACAAATGTTTAAACATTCCAAAGAAAATGTCTAACTCCCGCAAACACTGTATGAGGCTACAGTCCTATAGCACTGATCCTGAAAAAATATAGAAATTCCATGGAGATGTCATCTTATCGCCCTGTGTCGTTGCTCCCCATAGAAAATAAGGTGTTGACAAAGATATTGGCAAACCGATTGATAGATATATTTCTGACATCCTGACCAGACAGGTTTTATCCCGGGCCGACGTATACAGTGGCAAGAAAACGCATGTGAACCCTTTCAAATGACCTGGATTTCTGCGTAAATTGGTCATCAAATTTGATCTGATCTTCATCTAAGTCACAACAATAGACAAACACAGTCTGCTTAAACTAATAACTACAAATTAATGTATTTTTCTTGTCTATATTGAAATCATAATTTAAACCTTCACAGTGTAAGTTGTAAAAAGTATGTGAACTCCTAGGCTAATGACTTCTCCAAAAGCTAATTGGGGTCAGGGGTCAGCTAACCTGAAGTCCGATCAATGAGATGATGTTGGTTAGAGCTGCCTTGCCTTTTATAAATAACACTCACAAATTTGAGTTTGCTATTCACAACAAGCATTGCCTGATGTGAAACATGCCTCGAACAAAAGAGATCTCAGAAGACATAAGATTAAGAATTTTTGACTTGCAATTTAGCTGGAAAGGGTTGCAAAAGTATCTATAAAAGCCTTGATGTTAATCGGTCCACGGTATACAAATTGTCTAAATCAAATCAAATCAAATTTATTTATATAGCCCTTCGTACATCAGCTGATATCTCAAAGTGCTGTACAGAAACCCAGCCTAAAACCCCAAACAGCAAGCAATGCAGGTGTAGAAGCACGGAAATGGAAAGATCTGCAGCACTGTTGCTACTCTCCATAGGAGTGGCCGTCCTGCAAACATGTCTGCAAGAGCACAGCGCAGAATGCTCAATGAGGTTAAGAAGAATCCCAGAGTGTCAGCTAAAGACTTACAGAAATCTCTGGAACATGCTAACATCTCTGTTGAAGAGTCTACGATATGTAAAACACTAAACAAGAATGGTATTCATTGGAGGACACCACAGAAGAAGCCACAGCTGTCCAAAAAAAACATTGCTGCACATCTGAAGTTTGCAAAAGTGCACCTGGATATTCCACAGCTCTTCTGGCAAATATTATGTGGACAGATGAAACTAGAGTTGAGTAGTTTGGAAGGAACACACAACACAGTGTGTGGAGAAAAAAAGGCCCAGCACACCAACATCAAAACCTCATCCCAACTGTAAAGTACGGTGGAGGGAGAATCATGGTTTGGGGCTGCTTTGCTGCCTCAGGGCCTGGTCAGCATACTATCATCGACAGAAAAATGAATTCCCAAGTTTATCAAGACGTTTTACAGGAGAATGTTAGGCTATCTGTCCCTCAATTGAAGCTCAACAGAAGTTGGGTGCTGCAACAGGACAACGACCCAAAACACAGAAGTAAATCAACAACAGAATGGCTTCAACAGAAGAAAGGCCTTCTGGAGTGGCCCAGTCAGAGTCCTGACCTCAACCTGATTGAAATGCTGTGGCATGACCTCAAAAGAGCAATTCACACCAGTCATCCCAAGAACATTGTTGAATCGAAACAGTTTTGTAAAGAGGTTTTGTCCAAAATTCCTTCTGACCATTGTGCATTTCTGATCCGCAACTACAGAAAACGTTTGGTTGAGGTTATAGCTGCCGAAGGAGGGTCAACCAGTTATTAAAGCCAAGGGTTCACATACTTTCCCAGCATGCACTGTGCATGTTTACATGGTGTGTTCAATAAAAGATAAGGCAGGGATAACAAGGCAGACATCATTTCAAATAATAATTTATGTAAATACATGGCCTTCCTTACTTTAAAATCTATTATTAGTACTCCCTGCACTTGTTAATCGTCCATCATATGTGGAACATAAGACACTAATGACTCTAATCCAGTCATTTGTAATACTCTTAGGATCTGGAAACAGATGAGGTATTTTCTTAACATACCCACTGTATACATTGACAGTCCAATTTGCCTGAATCATGCTTTCCACCCTGTATTGCGAATCACGAATCCCGACGAAGATGGTTCCTCTTCCTGTTCGGGCGGCGCTCGGCGGTCGTCGGCGCCGGCCTACTAGCTGCCACCGATCCCCTTTTCTGTTTCAGTTAGTTTTGTCTGATTTAGTTTCACCTGTTTCTTGTTTGGGTTTTGATTTGGGCTATTTAAACCAGGTATGCCCTGCTTTTGTGCGGGCTTGTTTTTCTGTTCGTGTGTGTGTATACTTGTGGACCTTTTTCTCCGGACTGTTTGGTCCTGGTTTTGGACTGGTTAAGGTGATGCGCCTTAGTGATTGGCGTTACCGTTGCTTGTTGTTCTGGATTAAAAGATCACGATTGAACTACCTCTGCTCTCTGCGCCTGACTCCTCCACCCACTACTCCTAGAAGCCGTGACATCATTGGATGGTGATTTCACAGTGGAGGCGAAAAGGGGCTCAAAACAATTAGTAACTTATACATTGATGGTCAGTTAGCTTCATTTAAACAATTAGAAGCAAAATTTAACATGACATTTTTCAGATTCCTCCAAAATCTGAAATTTCTTCAGGACACATATCCCACAGTGTGGCATTAAGTCAAATAGTCCTACATTAGATAGCCTGATCCTTGTCAAACCCCATTCAAAATGGTCGTTCTCTAGACTATATGATGTGCTACAGGCCCACATAGAGACACTATTAAAAGGGCTTGGGAACAAGAACTTGGTTCAGAAATATCAGATGAGGACTGGGTAGAAGCTCTCAGGAATATAAACCACAGTTCAGTGATTGCCAGACACAACCTTGTACTGCTTAAGGTGATACACAGGTTACATTACTCAAAAGTGAAACTGCATAAAATATTCCCGGACACCTCACCACTGTGTGAGAGGTGCAAGCAGGACGAGGGGACGTTGACCCACTTATTTTGGACATGTCCTTAGTTACATGCTTACTAGTCTCTCATTTTTGATTACTTATCTGAAGCCTTCAATAGAGTTCTACCCCCAGACCCATTGATCGCTCTGTTTGGTACAGTTGATGGGGAATAACCAGGAGGGGAAGACTGTCTCCCTTTGTACTCTATTAGCCAAAAGACTCATATTGCAATTTTGCAAATTGGAGACTGCGCCTACCTTTGAAATGAGGTTATGGAATTTAGGGAATGTAATGTATATGGAAAAGATTCACTACATTACCTCAAATAGAAGTCCACTGTTTTACAGTATGGCAGCTGGTAGTGGATAAAAGGTCTAGTCCCCTTTCATAACTGGGTTGACGATCTCATGCTACTCTGTGCTGTACTCCACTCAATACTTACTTTTGGTTTAACTACACTGCTTGTAGTGACTATATGCTGTCTTCTTCTATATGTACCACCTAGTAGGATTTTATTTTTTGTATGTGTGAGTTAAGATTTGTTTTGTCCTCTAAATTGGCCATCCCATTCAACAGTACAATGAACGTCAATGTTTGTCTCTCTGTCCTTTTTATTGACTTTTAATTGGATTTTTTTTTTTACAATAATAGACGTTGTCATCGTAAACAAGTTATACTGTACACAGTTGCTATTTTGTTATCACTACCCATTCCTGTATGTGAAATAAAATACAAATTTGAATTCTGTAAAAAAAAAAGAGAAAAAAAAGACACTATTCTGTCATCAAGGCTAAGGCTACTTTGAAGAATCTCTAATATAACAGTTTATTCAAACTTTTTTGGTCACCAGATGATTCCATATGTGTTATTTCACACTATTAGAAAATAGTAAAAATAAAGAAATCCTTGAATGAATAGTTGCATCCAAACATTTGACTGGTACTTTATATTCCATGAATCTAACGGCGTTGATTAATTATATTCCAGCTAAACTTTCTTAATGCAAAAGTTTTTAAAATAATTATATGCTTCTATTTTCAGAATTTGAATTACTTTTATCAAAAACTCATATCCCAACAGTTCATTGCGGCTTTGTTGTCAAGAAAGGAACAGCCTGCTGGTGGCTTCGGGGGTTGAATAGAAGGCCAATCTGGTAAGTAGGTACTAAAGTGTCCAAGGAGTTTTGTCATGTTATGTAGATGATCAAAAACAGAGAGAGACAGCTATCTAAGTGCAACCTGCCCACTCAGATCTATCATTGTGTTTGGGGATGGAACCAGCTAGCTAGCAAGCAAGCTACAACAGCTCAGGCTCTCGAAAACTCTACTCAGCATTTTATATTCTCTCTACAGTTCTCAGCCATTAGCTTCGCCTACGACTGCCTCATGTGAACTACAAACCCAACACTGTATTTTAACATTTAGAAACATCAATAATAATCACTTTTGATACAGCTTTCAAAATATATGGTCCTTTCATCAGCGAGAAAGAATCCTTCAAATACAAAACCATAAACTTACTGTAGCTGTTTTGGACAGATCCATACACCTTCTGATGAAACTACACGCCCATTACACTTCTCGAGTTACGCTTACACACAGATGTTCAGAGCATGCTAGATAGCTAATTAGTATAGGTGTTCAGAGCATGCTAGATAGCTAATTAGCATAGGTGTTCAGAGCACATGTGTTCAGATAGCTAATTAGCACAGGTGTTCAGAGCATGCTAGATAGATAATTAGCACAGGTGTTCAGAGCATGCTAGATAGCTAATTAGCACAGGTGTTCAGAGCATGCTAGATAGCTAATTAGCATAGGTGTTCAGATCATGCTAGATAGCTAATTAGCACAGGTGTTCAGAGCATGCTAGATAGATAATTAGCACAGGTGTTCAGAGCATGCTAGATAGCTAATTAGCACAGGTGTTCAGAGCATGCTAGATAGCTAATTAGCATAGGTGTTCAGATCATGCTAGATAGCTAATTAGCATAGGTGTTCAGAGCATGCTAGATAGCTAATTAGCATAGGTGTGCAGAGCATGGTAGATAGCAAATTAGCATAGGTGTTCAGAGCATGCTAGATAGCTAATTAGCATAGGTGTTCAGAGCATGCTAGATAGATAATTAGCACAGGTGTTCAGAGCATGCTAGATAGATAATTAGCACAGGTGTTCAGCGCATGCTAGATAGATAATTAGCACAGCTGTTCAGAGCATGCTAGATAGATAATTAGCACAGGTGTTCAGAGCATGCTAGATAATTACCACAGGCAGTCACCTCTTGTCATGCGTCTGTTTCACGTAAACTAACACTGTTACATGGCTGCGTGGGAATACTAACCATAACCCTATTTTATTTTACCTAGGCAAGTAAGTTAAGAACAAGTTCTTATTTGCAATTACAGCCTAGGAACAGTGGGTTAACTGACTTGTTCAGGGGCAGAATGACAGATTTTTACCTTTTATCAGCTCCGGGATTCTAGCAACCTTTCAGTTACTAGTCCAGTGCTATGACCACGAGGCTACCCTGCTTCTGACCACGAGGCTACCCTGTCTCTAACAATGAGGCTACCCGGCCTCTAACCACGAGGCTACACTGTCTCTAACCACGAGGCTACCCTGCCTCTAACCACGAGGCTACCCTGCCTCTGACCACGAGGCTACCCTGCCTCTGACCACGAGGCTACCATGCCTCTGACCACGAGGCTACCCTGCCTCTGACCACAAGACTACTCTGCCTCTAACCACGAGGCTACCCTGCCTCTAACCACGAGGCTACCCTGCCTCTAACCACGAGGCTACTCTTCCTCTGACCATGAGGCTACCCTGCCTCTAACCACGAGGCTACCCTGCCTCTGACCACGAGGCTACCCTGCCGGCTCCAATGCTGTTATGGTGTCACCCCAAAACATCATCTATGCGGGTGTCGGCTATCGTCGGTTAACACTTGTTCTGATTGGTCTTAACCTGGCTGGACAGCCATAATCACAATCCTTCCCTGGATATAGTCTTCCACCTGCGTCAGGACATTTTCAGAGTTTCACAGTTAGCCTGCTTGTGTGTGTGTCTGTGTGTTTGAAGATGAGTCGTTTTAATTCTGCATGTGTGCTAACCTAGTTACCGTGTGTGTGTGTTTGTTGTGAGCTGTGTTTAAAGGAATCTTTGAAGACAATTATTTATTTATTTTATTTTATCTTTATTTAACTAGGCAAGTCTCTAGGCTGCTGCAGCTCCTGAAATAAACATCTATCTGATTGAACTATACGTTCTGAGAGGATTTGAGGAGATGTTTAGGAAGTTTTGAATCTCAGAAACTTAAAGTTTTATCTTATGTTTGTTTTTAACATCTCAAAAGTTTTGTTGACTCCTTTCAACCCATCTTAAAAACACCCACATGAATATATTCCTTTCACTCTTGGTTAATGATCAATTATTGTTTTGTGGTCAGAGACGCTGTAACTCCAGATGGTTTAGAGTCTGATGTTATCATAGTCATGCAGGGAAACCATACTCATTTCCTTCTGCACAATATGTATGTTTTTTGGGGTCTAAATTAACTTAATAACTGAGAACTGGTTACCAGAGAATTACTGTTTGGCGATATGTTCACCCTTTGTATTTAGGTGGAAATGGTTAATCGCTTGAGAGCTGAAGACTTGTGTTCGTTCCCAGAACTAATGCCTATAGGTTTTAGCTCAGTGGGCTAATATGTTGCTGGTTAGTTGATTAGATGATGGTGTTGTCGGTAGTGGATATGCTGTGCTGGGTGAAACATTGGTGAGATTCCTTAGCCGTATGGTTAAACTGTTGGTGAATGAAATGTGTGATTAGAATCTTCTCACCAATGTAGCTGAACTCAGCTGGTTCAGAGCTGTGCAAATTATATTATGCGACAATGCAGCTCTCTACTCTCTCTGATTCTCTCTCTTCTCTTATCGCTCTCTCCTCTCTACTCTCTCCCTCTTCTCCTCTCTACTCTCTCTCATTATCTCTCTTCTCATATCTCTCTCTCCTCTCTACTCTCTCCCTCTCTCTCTCTTCTCTCTTTCTCCTCTCTACTCTCTCCTCCTCTCTTCTCTCTCTCTCTCTCAATTCAATTCAATTCAAGGGCTTTATTGGCATGGGAAACATGTGTTAACATTGCCAAAGCAAGTGAGGTAGATAATATATAAAGTGAATATATATATCTCTCTCTCTCACACTTTCTCTACTCTCTGCTCTCTCTCACTCTTTCTCTACTCTCTGCTCTCTCCCTCTCTCTACTCTCTCTCTCTCTCTATACTCTCTCTCAATTCAATTCAAGTGGCTTTATTTTGCATGGTAAACATATGTTAACTTTCCAAAGCAAGTGAGGTAGATAATATACAACAGTGAAATATATATATTTTTTAACTGTAAACATGACAGTCACAGAAGTTTCATTACAAATGTCATATTATATATATGACATTTGTAATATATATATATATATATATATATATATATATATATATATATATATATATATATATATATATATATATATATATATATATATATATATATATATACATACATACATACAGTGTTGTTAAAGTACAAATAGTTAAAGTACAAAAGGGAAACTAAATAAGCATAAATATGGGTTGTATTTACAATGGTGTTTGTTCTTCACTGGTTGCCCTTTTCTTGCGGCAAAAGCTCACAAATCTAGCTGCTGTGATGGAACACTGTGGAATTTCACCCAGTAGATACGGGAATTTATCAAAATTGGGTTTATTTTCAAATTCTTTGTGGATCTGTGTAATCTGAGAGAAATGTATGTCTGTAATATGGTCATACATTTGGCAGGGGGTTAGGAAGTGCAGCTCAGTTTCCACCTCATTTTGTGGGCAGTGAGCACATAGCCTGTCTTCTCGTGAGAGCCAAGTCTGCCTACGGAGGCCTTTCTCAATAGCAAGGCTATGCTCACTGAGTCTGTACATAGTCAAAGCTTTCCTTAAGTTTGGTTCAGTCACTGTGGTCAGGTGTTCTGCCACTGTGTACTCGCTGTTTAGGGCCAAATAGCATTCTAGTATGCTCTGTTTTTTGTTAATTCTTTCCAATGTGTCAAGTAACTATCTTTTTGTTTTCTCATGATTTGGTTGGGTCTAATTGTGTTGCTGTCCTGGGGCTCTGTGGGGTGTGTTTGTGTTTGTGAACAGAGCCCCAGGACCAACTTGCTTAGGGGACTCTTCTCCAGGTTCTTATCTCTGTAGGTGATGGCTTTGTTATGGAAGGTTTGGGAATTGCTTCCTTTTAGGTGGTTTTAGAATTTAACGACTCTTTTCTGCATTTTAATAATTAGCGGGTTTCAGCCTAATTCTGCTCTGCATGCATTATTAGGTGTTTTACATTGTACACTGAGCTTTGTGGAAGTTACCTGTGGCACTGATGTTTAGGCCAAGGTATATATCGTTTTTTGTGTGCTCGAGGGCAAGGGTGTCTAGATGGAAATTGTGTTTGTGGTACCGGTGACCTGACCTTTTTTGGAACACCATAATTTTGGTCTTACTGAGATGTACTGTCAGGGCCCAGATCCTTGGTTGGTGACAGAAGCACCAGATTATCAGCAAACAGTAGACATTTGACATCAGATTCTAGCAGGGTGAGGCCGGGTGCTGCAGACTTTTCCTTTCTTTTTGTTGATATATATGTTGAAGAGGATGGGGCTTAAGCTGCATCCCTGTCTCACCCCACGGCCCTGTGGGAAGAAATGTGTGTGTTTTTTGCCTATTTTAACCGCACTCTTGTTGTTTGTGTTCATGGATTTTATAATGTCGTATGTTTTCCCCCAACACAAATTTCCATCAATTTGTATAGCAGACCCTCATGCCCGATTGAGTCTAATACTTTTTTGAAATCAACAAAGAATGAGAAGACTGCCTTTGTTTTGGTTTGTTTGTTTGTCAATTAGGGTGTGCAGGGTGAATACGTGGTCTGTCGTACGTGGTCTGTCATACGATCATTTGGTAAAAAGCCAATTTGACATCAGCTTAGTTCATTGTTTTCACTGAGGAAATGAATCTGCTGTTAATGAAAATGCAGAGGATTTTCCCAAGGTTGCTGTTGACGCATATCCCACAGTAGGTATTGGGATCAAATTTGTCTCCACTTTCGTGGATTGGGGTGATCATTCCTTGTTTCCAAATATTGGGGAAGATGCCAGAGCTAAGGATGATTTTAATTTGTTGTCTGTATATTTGATCATTTCATTGAGGATACCATCAACACCACAGGCCTTTTTGGGTTGGAGGGTTTTTATTTTGTCCTGTAGTTCATTAAAGGTAATTGGAGAATCCAGTGGGTTCTGGAATCCAGTGGGTTCTGGAATCCAGTGGGTTCTGGGAGTCTTTAATAGCTGATTCTAAGATCTGTATTTAATCGTGTATATGTTTTTGCTGTTTGTTCTTTGTTGTAGAGCCAAACAGATTGGAGAAGTGGTTTACCCATACATCTCCATTTTGGATAAATAATTCTTCATGATGTTGTTTATTTAGTGTTTTCCAATTTTCCCAGAAGTGGTTAGTCTATGGATTTGTTGAGTTGATTTCTGACATGCTGTTCCTTCTTTTTTCGTAGTGTATTTCTGTATTGTTTTTAGTGATCGTGAAGGCGTAGTGTAACGGCCGTCGTCGGTGGAAGGAGGTGAGGACCAAGGTGCAGCGGTAAGTGTTCATGATTTTTAATAATAATCAAAACTGAACACTAAACAAAATAACAACTAGGAAGAACGAACAAACGAAACAGTCCTGTCTAGTGATGACACATAAAACAGAAAATAAACACCCACGAAACACAGGTGGAAAAAGGCTGCCTAAGTATGATTCTCAATCAGAGACAACTAACGACACCTGCCTCTGATTGAGAACCATACCAGGCCAAACTCAAAAAACAACATAGACTGCCCATCCCAACTCATGCTCTGACCACACTAAAACAAAGACAAAACAAAGGAATTAAGGTCAGAATGTGACATGTAGACTCAGGTTTTCCGGTCTCTATGTTTTTGGTTGGACAGGTTTCTCAATGTCTTTCTTAGAATTTTGCATTCTTCATCAAACCATTTGTCATTGTTGGTAATTATCTTCGGTCTTCTATTTGAGATTTCTAGATTTGATAGCTAAACTGAGAAGTCAAATATACTGTTAAGATTTTCTACTGTGAAGTTTAGACCTTCGCTATTACAGTGGAACGTTTTACCCAGGAAATTGTCTAAAAGGGATTGAATTTGTTGTTGCCTAATTGTTTTTTGGTCGGTTTCCAAACTACATTCCTTCCATCTATAGCATTTCTTAATATATCTCAGTTCCTTTGGCTTTGATGCCTCATGATTGAGTATTGTTCTGTTCAAGTAGATTGTGATTTTGCTGTGGTCTGATAGGGGTGTCAGTGGGCTGACTGTGAACACTCTGAGAGACTCTGTGTTGAGGTCAGTGATAAACTAGTCTACAGTACTACTTCCAAGAGATGAGCTATAGGTGTACCTACCATAGGAGTCCCCACGAAACCTACCATTGACTTTGTACATACCCAGCGTGCGAGAGAGCTGCAGGAGTTGTGACCTGTTTTGTTGGTTATTTTGGCATATGGGGGAGGGAATGCTGTCACCTCCAGGCAGGTGTTTGTCCCCCTGTGCGTTGAGGGTGTCAGGTTCTTGTCTGTTTCTGGCATTTAGGTCGCCACAGACTAGTACATGTCCCTGGTCCTGGAAATGATTGATTTCCCACTCCAGGATGGAGAAGCTGTCTTCATTAAAGTATGGGGATTGTTGTGGGGGATATAGGTAGCATTCAGGAGGATATTTTTCTCTGTTAAGATCATTTCCTTTTGAATTTCTAGCCAAATGTTCCTGTTTCGATTAATTTAATAAAGCCAGTTAGGTCTGCTCTTTACCAAATTAGCATACCCCCTGAGTTCCTTCCCTGTTTCACACCTGGTAGTTTGGTGGATGGGACTACCAGCTCTCTGTAACCCTAGAGGGCAACCAGTGGGTCCGTCTCCGCCTATACCAGGTTTCTTGTAGGATGACAATGTCTGTATTTCCAATTTCTTTGATGAAGTCCAGGTTCCTGCTCTTTAGGCCAAAGGCAGATGACCTCAGGCCTTGGATATTCCAGGATGAGATAGTGAAGGCTATGTGTTCCATAAAGTATCCAATGTTGTTTGTTGTGTGGTTTGGCCTCAGGCCAGTAAGTGTGAGCAGAGCCTGCTGAGCATCTCTGTCTACTCTCTCTCTCTCTACTCTCTCTCTACTCTCTCTACTCTCACTCTCTACTCTCTCTCTACTCTACCTCTCACTCTACTCTCTCTCTCTACTCTACCTCTCTCTCCACACTCTCTCCACACTCTCTCTCGCTCTATACTCTCTCTCTCTCTCTCTACTCTCTCTCTCTCTCTACTCTCTCTCTCTCTTGCTCTCTACTCGCTCTCTACTCTCTCTCTCTCTCTTGCTCTCTACTCGCTCTCTACTCTCTCTCTTGCTCTATACTCTCTCTCTTGCTCTATACTCTCTCTCTCGCTCTATACTCTCTCTCTCTCGCTCTATACTCTCTCTCTCTCGCTCTATACTCTCTCTCTCTCGCTCTATACTCTCTCTCTCTCGCGCTCTACTCTCTCTCGCTCTACACTCTCTCTCTCTCTCTCTCTCTCTGAAAGTAAGCACCAAATCCCAAGGAACAACCAGATCTGTTCTGTCTCCCTATTTATATTCCTATGAGAAGGAGGGAGTGATGGCTGCCATGAGTCACACAGATTTAGTATCTTAATTTCTGCCATTTTTCGACAGTGAGAAAATAATCCCGCAGCAACAGGAAATGTAAATGATTATGTGGATTATAATTAATGGACGTTTTTGTGTAATTGTAGAGAAAGTAGGATGCTGAAGAGATATGTGCACGCAAAATGGCAATCTATTTCCTGAATGGTGCACTTTGGTCCTGGGGATAGAGTGCTCTGAGAAAGATTGATATTCAGAGACAAAAAAATGAATGACAAATTAATACACAATACCCAATATATGAGAAAGACGAACACAAATCCACCATGTATTTACAAACAACAAACACAAATCCACAATGTATTCACTAACAACAAACACAAATCCACAATGTATTCACTAACAACAAACACAAATCCACAATGTATTCACTAACAACAAACACAAATCCACAATGTATTTACAGACTACAAACACAAATCCACAATGTATTTACAGACTACAAACACAAATCCACAATGTATTTACAGACTACAAACACAAATCCACAATGTATTTACAGACAACAAACACAAATCCACAATGTATTTACAGACAACAAACACAAATCCACAATGTATTTACAGACAACAAACACAAATCCACAATGTATTTACAGACAACAAACACAAATCCACAATGTATTTACAGACAACAAACACAAATCCACAATGTATTCACTAACAACAAACACAAATCCACAATGTATTTACAGACAACAAACACAAATCCACAATGTATTCACTAACAACAAACACAAATCCACAATGTATTCACTAACAACAAACACAAATCCACAATGTATTTACAGACAACAAACACAAATCCACAATGTATTCACTAACAACAAACACAAATCCACAATGTATTTACAGACAACAAACACAAATCCACAATGTATTCACTGACAACAAACACAAATCCACAATGTATTTACAGACAACAAACACAAATCCACAATGTATTTACAGACAACAAACACAAATCCACAATGTATTTACAGACAACAAACACAAATCCACAATGTTTTTACAGACAACAAACACAAATCCACAATGTATTTACAGACAACAAACACAAATCCACAATGTATTTACAGACAACAAACACAAATCCACAATGTATTTACAGACAACAAACACAAATCCACAATGTTTTTACAGACAACAAACACAAATCCACAATGTATTCACTAACAACAAACACAAATCCACAATGTATTTACAGACAACAAACACAAATCCACAATGTATTTACAGACAACAAACACAAATCCACAATGTATTTACAGACAACAAACACAAATCCACAATGTATTTACAGACAACAAATGTAAAAGTTGTGAAGTCTTAAATTGGTGAGATTTTGGTTTCTCAGCAAGATAAAAAAAGTTTACCTTAATTTAACCAGGCAAGTCAGTTAAGAACAAACTCTTATTTTCAATGACGGCCTAGGAACAGTGGGTTAACTGCCTGTTCAGGGGCAGAACAACAGATTAGTACCTTGTCAGCTCGGGGATTTGAACGTACAACCTTTCAGTTACTAGTCCAAGGCTCTAACCACTAGGCTACCCTGCCGCCCAGATATATTCCTTGTCTCTGACAGCTAACAACAACAACTATAACAGCAACAACATAAAAAAAACTATATTACACAAATAAGAAGCAGAGTATTTGGGTGTGGAGAGGAGACATGGTACAGTAGGGTCTGACAGCCCAACTAGGAGGAGAGGAGACATGGTATAGTAGGGTCTGACAGCCCAACTAGGAGGAGAGGAGAGGAGACATGGTACAGTAGGGTCTGACAGCCCAACTAGGAGGAGAGGAGAGGAGACATGGTACAGTAGGGTCTGACAGCCCAACTAGGAGGAGAGGAGACATGGTATAGTAGGGTCTGACAGCCCAACTAGGAGGAGAGGAGGCATGATACAGTAGGGTCTGACAGCCCAACTTGGAGGAGAGGAGGCATGGTACAGTAGGGTCTGACAGCCCAACTAGGAGGAGAGGAGACATGGTATAGTAGGGTCTGACAGCCCAACTAGGAGGAGAGGAGGCATGATACAGTAGGGTCTGACAGCCCAACTAGGAGGAGAGGAGACATGGTATAGTAGGGTCTGACAGCCCAACTAGGAGGAGAGGAGGCATGATACAGTAGGGTCTGACAGCCCAACTTGGAGGAGAGGAGAGGAGGCATGATATTGTAGGGTCTGACAGCCCAACTTGGAGGAGAGGAGACATGGTATAGTAGGGTCTGACAGCCCAACTAGGAGGAGAGGAGGCATGATACAATAGGGTCTGACAGCCCAACTAGGAGGAGAGGAGAGGTGGCATGATACAGTAGGGTCTGACAGCCCAACTAGGAGGAGAGGAGACATGATACAGTAGGGTCTGACAGCCCAACTAGGAGGAGAGGAGACATGATACAGTAGGGTCTGACAGCCCAACTAGGAGGAGAGGAGACATGGTATAGTAGGGTCTGACAGCCCAACTTGGAGGAGAGGAGGCATGATACAGTAGGGTCTGACAGCCCAACTAGGAGGAGAGGAGAGGAGGCATGATACAGTAGGGTCTGACAGCCCAACTAGGAGGAGAGGAGAGGAGACATGATACAGTAGGGTCTGACAGCCCAACTAGGAGGAGAGGAGACATGGTATAGTAGGGTCTGACAGCCCAACTAGGAGGAGAGGAGGCATGATACAGTAGGGTCTGACAGCCCAACTAGGAGGAGAGGAGACATGGTATAGTAGGGTCTGACAGCCCAACTTGGAGGAGAGGAGGCATGATACAGTAGGGTCTGACAGCCCAACTAGGAGGAGAGAAGAGGAGGCATGATACAGTAGGGTCTGACAGCCCAACTAGGAGGAGAGGAGACATGATACAGTAGGGTCTGACAGCCCAACTAGGAGGAGAGGAGACATGGTACAATAGGGTCTGACAGCCCAACTAGGATGAGAGGAGACATGATACAGTAGGGTCTGACAGCCCAACTAGGAGGAGAGGAGACATGGTACAGTAGGGTCTGACAGCCCAACTAGGAGGGGAGGAGATATGGTACAATAGGGTCTGACAGCCCAACTAGGAGGAGAGGAGAGGAGACATGATACAGTAGGGTCTGACAGTCCAACTAGGAGGAGAGGAGATATTGTACAGTAGGGTCTGACAGCCCAACTAGGAGGAGAGGAGAGGAGACATGATACAGTAGGGTCTGACAGCCCAACTAGGAGGAGAGGAGAGGAGACATGATACAGTAGGGTCTGACAGCCCAACTAGGAGGAGAGGAGACATGATACAGTAGGGTCTGACAGCCCAACTAGGAGGAGAGGAGACATGATACAGTAGGGTCTGACAGCCCAACTAGGAGGAGAGGAGACATGGTATAGTAGGGTCTGACAGCCCAACTTGGAGGAGAGGAGGCATGATACAGTAGGGTCTGACAGCCCAACTAGGAGGGGAGGAGATATGGTACAATAGGGTCTGACAGCCCAACTAGGAGGAGAGAAGAGGAGGCATGATACAGTAGGGTCTGACAGCCCAACTAGGAGGAGAGGAGACATGATACAGTAGGGTCTGACAGCCCAACTAGGAGGAGAGGAGACATGGTACAATAAGGTCTGACAGCCCAACTAGGATGAGAGGAGACATGATACAGTAGGGTCTGACAGCCCAACTAGGAGGAGAGGAGACATGGTACAGTAGGGTCTGACAGCCCAACTAGGAGGGGAGGAGATATGGTACAATAGGGTCTGACAGCCCAACTAGGAGGAGAGGAGAGGAGACATGATACAGTAGGGTCTGACAGTCCAACTAGGAGGAGAGGAGATATTGTACAGTAGGGTCTGACAGCCCAACTAGGAGGAGAGGAGAGGAGACATGATACAGTAGGGTCTGACAGCCCAACTAGGAGGAGAGGAGAGGAGACATGATACAGTAGGGTCTGACAGCCCAACTAGGAGGAGAGGAGACATGATACAGTAGGGTCTGACAGCCCAACTAGGAGGAGAGGAGACATGATACAGTAGGGTCTGACAGCCCAACTAGGAGGAGAGGAGAGGAGACATGATACAGTAGGGTCTGACAGCCCAACTAGGAGGAGAGGAGACATGATACAGTAGGGTCTGACAGCCCAACTAGGAGGAGAGGAGACATGATACAGTAGGGTCTGACAGCCCAACTAGGAGGAGAGGAGAGGAGACATGATACAGTAGGGTCTGACAGCCCAACTAGGAGGAGAGGAGACATGATACAGTAGGGTCTGACAGCCCAACTAGGAGGAGAGGAGACATGATACAGTAGGGTCTGACAGCCCAACTAGGAGGAGAGGAGATATGGTACAGTAGGGTCTGACAGCCCAACTAGGAGGAGAGGAGAGGAGACATGAGACAGTAGGGTCTGACAGCCCAACTAGGAGGAGAGGAGACATGATACAGTAGGGTCTGACAGCCCAACTAGGAGGAGAGGAGACATGATACAGTAGGGTCTGACAGCCCAACTAGGAGGAGAGGAGATATGGTACAGTAGGGTCTGACAGCCCAACTAGGAGGAGAGGAGAGGAGACATGAGACAGTAGGGTCTGACAGCCCAACTAGGAGGAGAGGAGACATGATACAGTAGGGTCTGACAGCCCAACTAGGAGGAGAGGAGACATGATACAGTAGGGTCTGACAGCCCAACTAGGAGGAGAGGAGACATGATACAGTAGGGTCTGACAGCCCAACTAGGAGGAGAGGAGACATGGTACAGTAGGGTCTGACAGCCCAACTAGGAGGAGAGGAGACATGATACAGTAGGGTCTGACAGCCCAACTAGGAGGAGAGGAGACATGATACAGTAGGGTCTGACAGCCCAACTAGGAGGAGAGGAGACATGATACAGTAGGGTCTGACAGCCCAACTAGGAGGAGAGGAGACATGGTACAGTAGGGTCTGACAGCCCAACTAGGAGGAGAGGAGACATGGTACAGTAGGGTCTGACAGCTTTGAGACTTGTTCCTGATGTGTATGTTCCTGACACTAAGTGAGCCCCTTGTTGTGAGACTGATGAACAGTGACACTGAGCTCTGGTTGATACAGCCTGAACCTAACCTCAACTGACTCCCTGAGAAGCCCTGTAATTATAAGTATACACACACACACGACTCCCTGGAACAGGAAGAATACAGACGCTGAGATCACGAAGTGAAAAGGTCCTCAGTAATAAAACATTTTGTGTGCGTGTGCGTGTGCGTGTGCGTGTGCGTGTGCGTGTGCGTGCGAGCGATTCGGCATCTCTGTTTTTGTGTATGTTTACATTTTATTTATTTGGTCTTTATCTGTGTTGGTCTACGACTGTCTTTAGTGCTTTGGACATCTACTTTAAGTGCTGCCTCTTCTCCCAGAAGCCTACTTGCTATGTGAACGGCTGACTGCTCATCATTTGCATATAGCTGTTGACACATCAACCAGGATCAAGGGGCAGGGCAATTTGTGACTTGTTTCACCTTTCCTAGGTAATCAGCCAATAGTACAGTGTGGTGTGCTCTCCACCTCTGCTCGGCAATTAGTCATTCGTGTTTGGTTCTTCAGTCTCCCCCGAACTACTGTGGTGTCGCAGGTCAACTCAAATTCTCCTAAGTGGAGATGTTCTCCTTTCTCCCTTTCCCATCTGTCCATCTCCTCATTTGAATTCCGTCCTGTCACCACTCAAACTTATCATTATTGTCATTTATCGCTGACCAAGTGCCCTTGGAGAGTACCTCTATGAGCGTGACACCTTGATGAGCTCATTTCCTGACGATGGCTCACCGCTCTTCGTACTTGGATCTTCAACATCCCGATGTCTTTTTCAACTCTCTCTTTCCTTTGCCTCTTTTCACCTCACCTTTTCCCAATCCCCTCCCACTTTCACAATCCCCTCCCACTTTCACAGTCCCCTCCCACTCTCACAGTCCCCTCCCACTCACAAGGAAGGCAATACACTTGACCTCTTCTTTACTAGAGGCTGCTCGCTTACTAATCTTACTGCAACCACCCTCCAGGTCTCTGATCTCCAACCCTAACCACTCAGCCCCTACCCAGATGGTCATGTGCACAATCTTCTCTCTCTCTCCCACTACACTCTCTTCTTCTATCCTATCATCTCTCCCTTCTACTAAATCTTTCTTCTTCGTGTATCCTGAGTCTGCCTCTTCAACCCTACTTTCCTCCCATTCTGCATCCTATGACTCGCAATGCCCCTATCCTCCCGGCCAGGTCGGCCTTCCCCTCCTGCTCCATGGCTGAGTGACTCATTACGAACTTACAGAACAGGGCTGTGGGCAGCTGAGCAAAAATGAAGAAAAACTGAACTGAACTGCCGGAGGACCTATCATCCTTTCACTCCCTCCTCTCTACCTTATTTTCCTCTGTATCTGCTGCCATTTTCTATCACTTTAAATTTCAAGCTTCAAGCCACTTTTTTAAAAATGTTGACGACATCCGCTACTCATTCACTCAGCCTATTGAGTCCACTGGTCTCACTCACAACGAACTATGCTATGCCTTGACCTCTTTCTCCCCTCTCTCCAGGTGACAGCCTGTGACTACTTAGGTCTGGCCGCCCGACAACCTACCCTCTCGACCCCATCCCCTCCTCCCTTCTCCAGACCATCACTGGAGATCTTCTCCCATTCCTCACTTCCCTCATCAACTCATCCTTGACTTCTAGCTGTGTCTTCTCTGACTTTAAAATGGCCGGAGTTGCTCCCTTCCTCATGAAACCAACACTCGACTCATCTGACTTCAAAAACTATAGACCTGTATACCTTCTTTCTTTTCTTTCTAGAACACTTGAGCGTTCTGTCTCTGATCAAGGTTCTTTTTATCTATCTCAGAACTATCTTCTTGACCCTAACCCGTCAACCGAGACGGCTCTTCTCTGTGTCAAAGAGGCTCTCCGCACTGCCTAAGCTGACTCTCTCTCCTCTGTTCTCATCCTCCTAGATCAATCCTCCTAGATCTATCTGCCTTCGATACCGTGAACCATCAGTTCCTCCTCTCCACCTTCTCACGGCTGGGCATCTCAGGCCCTTGGATTGCATCCTACCTGGCAGGACAACAGCCTGTTGTTCTCTGTAAACTTCAAAGCAGTGACCCTCTCTTGCAGGTTCCTGCTCTACAACATCCGAAGAGTACAACCCTACCTCACACAGGATGTGGCGCAGGTCCTAATCCAGGCACTTGTCCTTTCTTATCTGGACTACTGGGCACTCCGCTTGTGCCGTCAAACCCCTGCAACTTATCCAGAACACTGCAGCCCCCATGGTTTGCGATCTTCCCAAATTCTCTCATGTCACCCTGCTCCTCTGCACAATGCAATAGCTTCCAGTCGAAGCTCACATCCACTATACCCCCATGGTACTTACAGACGGAGCAGCAAGAGGAACTGCCTCTCTTTACCTTCAGGCTATGCTCAAATCCTAAACTACAACCCGAGCACTCCATTCTGCCACCTCAGGTCTCTTGGCCCAGAAAACATCTGAAACCCTACCTCTCCAATCAGTATCTTAAATACCCCCCCCCCCCCAAAAAAAAACCCAAAGCACTTGGACTACAGAGGTAAAGTGGCTATTCCTAGCAAACAAGTAGCAAACTTAGAGCCGAGCACCTGTCGGGCATTTTTAGCCCTCATTTTTGAGCTTCAGCCATCCTCCTTCCCCTCGAATCGCTCCAAAATAGCCTACCTCATCACGCTGATGTCTGTAAGGGCTCTCGGAACGCCGGGACCTTAAACATCGCTTCACCGCGGCTCCGATCCTGGTTCATCTGGACCCTACCCGTCAGTTTGTGGTGGAGGCCGATGCTTTGGATGTCGGAGTGGGGGAGGTTCTGTCCCAACGTTCTGCCCGAGAACTTAAACTGCATCCCTCCGCCTCAACGCCACGGAGAGGAATCAAAATGTGGGAATCGAGAGATTCTCGCAGTGAAAATGACACTAGAGAAATGGAGGCACTGGCTTGAGGGGGTGGAACATCCGTTCAATGTGTGGACCGACCACAAAAACCTGGGCTATCTCCGCACCGCCCTGCTGTTTACCCGGTTCAACTTTTCCCTCTCTTACCGGCCGGGGTCCAAGAATGTCAAGCCGGATGCCCTGTCTCACCGCAATAACCCCATGGCTACCACTCCGGAGCCCGAGAACATCCTTCCCACCTCGTGCCTGGAGACGGCACTCAGCTGGGGTATAGGGAAACAGGTCGTGGAGGTGCAACAGTCCCAAACATACCTGGGGGTGGACCCCAGATAACCGGATGTTCATGCCTGACGCGGTCCGCTCTGCGGACCTGGAGCGGGCCAATTCCTCCAGCCTGTCACCTGGGCTCTCGGCAGACCCTGGCCTTTGTATGACAACACTTCTGGTAGCCTAACAAGGTTCCAGATGTCGCCTCGTTTTGTCGCCACCTGCACAGACTGTGTCCAGAACAAAACTCCTAGGCAAGCTCTGGGCGGTCTCCTCTAAACACTGCCTGTCTCTCACCGTCCCATACATACCTAGATTTCATAACGGGCCTTCCCCATCTGAGGGCAAGACTGCCATCCTGACTGTGGTCGACCGATTATCCAAAGTCACCCGCTTCATTCCATTCCCCAAACTACCCTCGGCCAAGTAGACGGCCCAGCTTAGAGTGCAGCACGACTTCCGGGTCCAAGGACTCCCGTGGACATGTTCTCCGACCGGGCTCCGCAGTTCTCATCCCGGTTCTGGAAGGCATTCTACACGCACATTGGGTTACCGGCCAGTCTGTCCTCTGGATTCCACCCCCAGTCCAATGGCCAGTCGGAGCGAGCCATCCAGGACGTGGAGACAACCCTTCGCTGCCCAGTCTCCGCCAACCCTACCACCTGGAGTCAGCAACTGGTATGGGTCAAGTATGCCCGCAACACCCTTCCCTGCACTGCCACGGGACTCTCGCCCTTCGAGTGTGCGTTGGGATACCAGCCTCTGCTCTTCCCCGAGGAAGAGGAGGGAGTCTCAGCCTCCAGTATTTATGCTGCAGTAGTTTATGTGTCAGGGGGCTAGGGTCAGTTTGTTATACCTGGAGTACTTCTCCTGTCCTATTCGGTGTCCTGTGTGAATTTAAGAGTGCTCTCTCTAATTCTCTCTTTCTCTCTTTCTCTCTCTCGGAGGACCTGAGACCTAAGACTATGCCTCAGGACTACCTGACATGATGACTCCTTGCTTTCCCCAGTCAACCTGGCCGTGCTGCTGCTCCAGTTTCAACTGTTCTGCCTTATTATTATTCGACCATGCTGGTCATTTATGAACATTTGAACATTTTGGCCATGTTCTGTTATAATCTCCACCCGGCACAGCCAGAAGAGGACTGGCCACCCCACATAGCCAGGTTCCTCTCTAGGTTTCTTCCTAGGTTTTGGCCTTTCTAGGGAGTTTTTCCTAGCCACCGTGCTTCTACACCTGCATTGCTTGCTGTTTGGGGTTTTAGGCTGGGTTTCTGTATAGCACTTTGAGATATCAGCTGATGTACGAAGGGCTATATAAATACATTTGATTTGATTTGAGTCCGCAATCCCTCTGCCCAGATATTCAGCTGTAGCCGTACCTGGAAGAGAGTTTGGGCCGCTCTGTTGAAGACCACTTCCAGGTATAGGCAACAAGCAGATCGCCACCGGACCCCTGCTCCACGCTATCGGCTCGGGTAGAGGGTATGGCTCTCCATCCGGGACACACCCCCGGTTCATCAGCGAGTCATTAGCCCCACTGCTGTTCATCTTTTGTTACCCCGTACCCTCCGTATTCACCCAGCTAGCCACGTATCTAGGATTAAGCCCGTGTCTCACACCCCTTCTGTCTTCTGTTTCTAGGCACACCACTCCTTCCCGTGTCATCGGTGGTCATCCGGCATACACGACGAGGCGCCTCCTGAGTGTTCAACCGCAGGGAAGGGGTTTCCTGATGGATGCGCCCACAGGAGAGGTGCTGGGTCCCCTGCTCGAGACATCCTGGACCCAGCCCTCATCGCCGACTTCCACTGCCGGCAACCGGGGCAACCAGGTACGCACCCAGGTAGGATGCCAGGTGATTGATGATCTAAGTAAGTGATCTAAGTGATTGTCTCTACCCCCCTCCAGGTGTCGCCCATCTCCCCCCATTATCCCCTGTGTATGTATACCTGTGTTTTCTGTCTGTCCAGTTAACCACCGTTTTTTTCTCAGCTTCTGCTTTTCCCCAGTCTCTTCTTTTTCTCGCCCTTCTGGTTTTGACCTTTGCCTGTCTTGTCTCTGAGCCCACCTGCCTGACCGCTGCCTGTCCTGACCCTGAGCCCACCTGCCTGACCACTGCCTGTCCTGTCTCTGAGCCCACCTGCCTGACCACTGCCTGTCCTGTCTCTGAGCCCACCTGCCTGACCACTGCCTGTCCTGTCTCTGAGCCCACCTGCCGGATCACTGCCTGTCCTGTCTCTGAGCCCACCTGCCTGACCACTGCCTGTCCTGTCTCTGAGCCCACCTGCCGGATCACTGCCTGTCCTGTCTCTGAGCCCACCTGCCTGACCACTGCCTGTCCTGTCTCTGAGCCCACCTGCCTGACCACTGCCTGACCTGACCCTAAGCCCACCTGCACGACCTCTGCCTGACCCTGAGCCCGCCTACCGTCCCGTACCTTTCCCCGACTACTCTGGACTATTGATCCCTGACTGCCTTGACCTGTCTATTGCCTGCCCCTGTGGGATAATGAAACTAGTGTTTATTCAACGTGGTCTGCATCTGGGTCTTACCTTCATATCTCATAGTAGCTCTGTTGGAATAACTTTTATAGATAACTTTGACACCTTCTGGAAACATGACAAAGTCCATCCAAATCTTCTTGGCTGCGTCGAGACAATGACTTATCAATGACCCAAGCCCTGCTCAGATAATCCCTACCATTGTGTCACTGAGTTGTCGTGATGTTGAAGGAAATGTACATTGAGGGCGTTGAAAGTCACAATGTAGTTAACTTAATGTATGTCCCTCTAACACTGCCTCTGTCGATCCTGCAGCTATTGTTTGCAGTAATCATGTGCCTGTGAACCAGAGATATTGTAACGTAGGGAGTCAGGAAGCAGTTGCAGAAGGTGAGTTTATGAAAAATGAACAGATACAACATAACAAACATGAGATGCATACTGAACGTGAGAGAAAACAATACTGTCTTATATAAATGAGCTCTTCACAACAGATTTCAATAGAAAACTTGAAAAAAATAGACAAGATCCTGCAACCATGGAGAGGTAAATACCTGTCTATTTATGGAAAAATTGCCCTGATTAACTCAATCTGATCTCAGTTTACTCACTTACTTATGGCGCTGCCTACTCCTGATGATTCTTTTTTTAAATCATATGAGCAGAAAATATTTCGCTTAATCTAGAATGTTAAACAAAACAAGATAGTGTGCAAAACAAGATAGTGTGCAAAACAAGATAGCGTGCGAAACAAGATAGCGTGCAAAACAAGATAGCGTGCAAAACAAGATAGCGTGCAAAACAAGATAGCGTGCAAAACAAGATAGTGTGCAAAACAAGATATCTATATAATGGACATTTGTTTTATTTAACCATATAAGTCTAGTCATCCAAGCTCATCCATTGTTTAAAAAATGGCTTTTTTGCCTTTGTGCAGATTGCCCTGTCTCATTTTCAATAAATTGAAAATGAAACATCTCTCTTTTTCAACAAGCATTGCAGAGCTATAATATTACAAATATTACAACATATTATTGCTGAACTCAAATGTGTTGATAAAAGACTTGTTTTAACTTTACCATTCTAATTTACCATACCATTTATGTCTTTTCATTGATTTCAGAAATGTATGGGAAGGTCAAGCTCAGGCTCAATCCAAGAGTACAACCAATTAATTACAGCATGGAGGAGGCAGGTGGCAGCAGGAGGAGGGAGGGAACTGGTCTGTCTGCCCAATATAAAGGATCAAAACTGGAGGAGGCAGGTGGCAGCAGGAGGAGGGAGGGAACTGGTCTGTCTGCCCAATATAAAGGATCAAAACTGGCAGAGGAATAAAAATAGCGTAAAATGAAAGTATACTAATTTTATTTGAGGACCAGGATGTTGACAACTGTGCCATTACAGATTGCAAAATAGTTGGGAAGAGATTTATTGATTGACCGATTCCATGGTACAGGGTGAATGAGTTGATTTATGAAATGACGCCAGATTCAAGACTTCAAGACAGATTCAACAAAAATGATTGTACAGAATTCTTGCCACCAACAAAATGTTGAATATTCGGGGCATACAATCATCGCAGCTCTGTAGTTTTTGTTGTGAGGATACATAATCAATTGACTATTTGTTACAACAAGGTAGCTTGTTTCTTGTCTCAGGTTCAGGAATGGCTGAAAAAGCATGACATTCATCTTAAATTGACTCTATAAATGGCATTTTTGGGAGATCAGGAGAGATCTTGTCAGTCAATTGCTAATATTCTAATACTCTTAGTAAAAGTATTTATCTTCAACTCGCAATCTGTGGATTCAATCCAATTAGATGGATTCAAATTGTATGTTTTAAACATCACAGCATAATTGAAAGATATGTGTCCTGCTCCGGTGGGAGGGAGCAGGAGTAGGCGTGACAGTTATACTGTTAGCTCTGAAGCAGTGTGCCCTAGCAGGAAGTCCACTGTGCGTAACTAACCTAGCAATAAAAACAATCAACTATCACAGAAGAGTGCTAAAGAAATGACATATGCAGCCTAAGAAACATGGGTCATGACATTGATAACTTGCTAGTAACAGATGACTTTCATATTATGACTATCTCTGAAACTCTACTTAGATATTACCTTTGATGATACTGTGGTAGCAATAAAGGGTTTCAACATCTTTAGAAAATATAGAAATACCAATGGGGGAGGGGGGATGTTACAGTCTATATTCAAAGGCACATTCCTGTGAAGCTTACTGAGGATCTCATGTTAAATACTGTTGAAGTAATATGGCTACAGGCTCATCTGCCTCCCCTAAAGCCCATTCTGGTGGGAAGCTGCTATAGATCACCAAGTGCTGAAAGTCAGTATCAGGAGAAAATGTAAAGAATATCTCCTGGTCTGTGGTGTGTAATGAGGAGCAACCAGATGCTGTATTTGAGACATTTATGAAATTGCTTATCCCAGTTACTAATAAGCATATAACCATTAAGAAAATTACTGTGAAAACTGTTAAATCTCCGTCGATTAATGAGGAATTTAAAAGGTGTACGGTTGAGAGGGATGAGGCAAAAGCTATGGCAAATAAGTCTGTCTGAACAACCGATTGGCAAAAGTGCTTCAAATTGAGAAATCATGTGACTAAACTGAATAAAAAGAATAATAAACTATACTGTGAAACTACATTTTGGGCATCATTTAGTGAATTAGATGGCTCATTCATCACAAAACCCAATGATAGTCAAATCAAATCAAATGTTATTTGTCACATGCGCCGAATACAACAGGTGTACAGTGAAATGCTTACTTACAAGCCCTAAACCAATAATGCAGTTTTAAGAAAAATAAGACTTCAAAAAAATATTTACTAAATGAACTACAGTTTTTTTTTTAAATCATCGTAGAAAAGCCACAATAAAATAACAGTAGCCAGCCTATATACAGGGTATTACGGTACATAGTAAATGTGGAGGCTATATACAGGGTATTACGGTACAGAGTCAATGTGGAGGCTTCATACAGGGTATTACGGTACAGAGTCAATGTGGAGGCTATATACAGGGTATTACGGTACATAGTAAATGTGGAGGCTATATACAGGGTATTACGGTACAGAGTCAATGTGGAGGCTTCATACAGGGTATTACGGTACAGAGTCAATGTGGAGGCTATATACAGGGTATTACGGTACAGAGTCAATGTGGAGGCTATATACAGGGTATTACGGTACAGAGTCAATGTGGAGGCTATATACAGGGTATTACGGTACAGAGTCAATGTGGAGGCTTCATACAGGGTATTACGGTACAGAGTCAATGTGGAGGCTATATACAGGGTATTACGGTGCAGAGTCAATGTGGAGGCTATATACAGGGGGTACCGGTACAGAGTCAATGTGGAGGCTATATACAGGGTATTACGGTACAGAGACAAAGTGGAGGCTATATACAGGGTATTACGGTACAGAGTCAATGTGGAGACTTTATACAGGGTATTACAGTACATAGTAAATGTGGAGGCTATATACAGGGTATTAAGGTACAGAGTCAGTGTGGAGGCTATATACAGGGTATTAAGGTACAGAGTCAATGTGGAGGCTATATACAGGGTGTACTGTACAGAGTAAATGTGGAGGCTATATACAGGGTATTATGGTACAGAGTCAACGTGGAGGCTATATACAGGGTATTACGGTATAGAGTCAATGTGAAAGCTAAATACAGGTTGTTACTGGTACAGAGTCAATGTGGAGACTATATACAGGGGGTACCAGTACAGAGTCAATGTGGAGGCTATATACAGGGGTACCGGTACAGAGTCAATGTGGAGGCTATACCCAAGGGTTACCGGCACAGAGTCAATATGTAGGCTATATACAGTGGGTACTAGACAGTGTCAATGTGGAGGCAATATACAGGGGTTACTGGTACAGAGTCAATGTGGAGGCTATATACAGGGTGTTACGGTACAGAGTCAATGTGTACCATAAGAAGTTAACACAGTGTCCAAAGAGGGGCCAGAAGTTTACAGAATGGTGTCGCCTGCTTAGAGTTGTATCAGAGAATCACCAGCAGTAAGAGCAACATCATTGAAGTATACAGAGAAGAGAGTCGGCCCGAGGATTGAACCCTGTGGCACCCCCATAGAGACTGCCAGAGGTCCAGACAACAGGCCCTCCTGATGTGCTTATCTTTCAAAACAAGGACACCTCTAAGTGACCCCAAACTTGTGAACGGTAGTGTACATGTAGTTAGGGGTAAAGTGACTCTGCATAATTAACTGAGATTAGCAACAGCTTAAAGAAGGGGGAGTTGTCAATGCAAATAGTCCGGGTAGCCATTTGATTAGCTGTTCAGCAGTCTTATTTCTTGGGTGTAGAAGCTGTTAAAAAGCCTTGTGGACTTGGCGCTTTGTACTGTTTGCCGTGTGGTAGGAGAGAGAACAGTCTATGATTAGGGTGGCTGGAGTCTTTGGCATTTTTTAGGGCGTTCCTCTGACACCGCCTGGTATAGAGGTCCTGGATGGCAGGAAGCTTGTCCCCACTGAAGTACTGGGCCGTACGCACTGCCATGTGTAGCGTCCTGAGGCCGCAAGTTAAACAATTTAAAGGCAAAGCTACAAAATTCTAATTGAGTGTATATAAACATCTGAACCACTGGGAATGTGATGAAAGAAACTAAATCTGAAATAAATCATTCTCTCTACTATTATTCTGACATTTCACATTCTTCAAATAAAGTGGTGAATCCTAACTGACCTAAGACAGGGACTTTTTACTAAGTTAAAATGTCAGGAATTGTGAAAAATTGTTGTTGGCTAAGATGTATGTAAACTACCTCTCCATGGTTGCAGGATCTTGTCTATTTTTACAAGTTTTCTATTGAAATTCATTATGGAGAGTTCATTTATATATTTTGTGATATAAATAGCGAGTACGTCTACTTCACCATTAGCCCGTTTTATAGGTAAACTGCAGGGTAATGTAAAAGTTTTTTAAGGATCCAATACATAATATTGTCCATTATCATAATTAGGTTTTAGTCCAGAGAGTACAGAAAAGTTATCTAGATCTTCAATGAGATTGCAGGATTCTAGCTTGATGACTTAATATAAAACTTGAGTCATTGACATAGAAACTAAAGTTTTTAAGCCTTGGATTTCGAATCCTCTAATGTTGTTATTGATCTTTCTGTACATTTGTTAATATTATTTCGACATAATTCCTTACCGTAATCCTCATTCGGTGGGAGAGGATGAGACAGAAAGAATTAACATCTGCCTAAAATAATTAGTTTCCTCTTTTAAAATATCATTAGGAGAATCATAGATGACTCCGTCTTCAGTAACGAGGTTCTGCAAATTCTTTTTATGATTGTTATTGGAGATTCAGGAATCATTTTGTGCATTTTTCTCCATATTCCATCCAGTTTGCTTTATTCTCGTAATCGATTACAGTGGATTTTTCTTGAATAAATTCCTCAAGTTCTTTTTGTTTTTCATCTAACTTATTTTGTATCTCCGTCGTTTTTATTGCTATCTACCTGTACTATTAGTTCATGGATTTCCCTTGCAGGTCCATGTTTGTTGTTAATTCAATGTTCAATCCCTGTAAAACACCATACCTACTGTAAAACATCATAACTACTGTAAAACACCATACCTACTGTACCTGCTTCTCGTCTAACAGCGTCGATCAGTTTGTGTGTTTTGCCTTGTGTAACAGTATAACTTTAGACCGTCCCCTCGCTCATTCCCGGGCGCGGACCAGGGACCCTCTGCACACATCAACAACAGTCACCCTCGAAGCATCATTACCCATCGCTCCACAAAGGGGAACCACTACTTCAAGGCCTCAGAGCAAGTGATGTCACCGATTGAAACGCTATTTAGCGCGCACCGCTAACTAAGCTAGCCGTTGCACATCCGTTACACTTACTCTGCCATAGCAGCAGAGCTGAAACGAAGTGGCTGCCAAGTGGATTTCTTCTGCTTCCTTTGAGGAACGGAACTGTCTATTCCCCACTCCTCACTCCATATTGAGTTTTAATCTCTTATCCCTAAATACACACACACACACACACACACACAAGCCTCAATGTCAAAATCCCCTTAGAGGAAGGAAAATGAACAAACAGCATGGTAATCAGCATGTCCTTCTGAACTTGTTTCCTCAAAGTCTGCAGGAGTTTGGTGAAAATCTTAAAGCCACCATGAGTTTAATGTCAAAAACTCAACAAGTCAACCAGTCATTCTCTCTGCCTCTGTATGAAATCTCACTGTGTGTGTAAGAATGTCTCTGTCTGTCTGTCTGTCTGTCTGTCTGTCTGTCTGTCTGTCTGTCTGTCTGTCTGTCTGTCTGTCTGTCTGTCTGTCTGTCTGTCTGTCTGTCTGTCTGTCTGTCTGTCTGTCTGAATGTCTCTGTCTGTCGTTCTGTCTGTCTGTCCGTCCGTCCATCCATCTCCTGTTTGAGTATCAACAGGTCCTGACAAACATTTGTGTTTTCTCGTCTTGCTGACGGAATACCCTGTAGGCTTCCAGGAACATCCAGGATATTTAATTTGGACAATGAACGATCTCTGACAAAAGATCATAATCTGTGCAGTTGGATCCCAAATAATACATAATAATACATATCTACTGTAAAACACCATAACTACTGTAAAACACCATACCTACTGTAAAACACCATACCTACTGTAAAACACCATACCTACTGTAAAACACCATAACTACTGTAAAACACCATACCTACTGTAAAACACCATACCTACTGTAAAACACCATACCTACTGTAAAACACCATATCTACTGTAAAACACCATACCTACTGTAAAACACCATACCTACTGTAAAACACCATATCTACTGTAAAACACCATACCTACTGTAAAACACCATATCTACTGTAAAACATCATATCTACTGCAAAACACCATATCTACTGTAAAACACCATATCTACTGTAAAACACCATACCTACTGTAAAACATCAAACCTACTGTAAAACATCATATCTACTGCAAAACACCATACCTACTGTAAAACCCCATACCTACTGTAAAACACCATAACTACTGTAAAACCCCATACCTACTGTAAAACACCATACCTACTGTAAAACACCATAACTACTGTAAAACCCCATACCTACTGTAAAACACCATACCTACTGTAAAACACCATACCTACTGTAAAACACCATATCTACTGTAAAACACCATACCTACTGCAAAACACCATACCTACTGTAAAACACCATACCTACTGTAAAACACCATACCTACTGTAAAACACCATACCTACTGTAAAACACCATAACTACTGTAAAACACCATATCTACTGTAAAACACCATATCTACTGTAAAACACCATACCTACTGTAAAACACCATACCTACTGCAAAACACCATACCTACTGTAAAACACCATACCTACTGTAAAACCCCATACCTACTGCAAAACACCATATCTACTGTAAAACCCCATACCTACTGTAAAACACCATACCTACTGTAAAACCCCATACCTACTGCAAAACACCATATCTACTGTAAAACCCCATACCTACTGCAAAACACCATATCTACTGTAAAACACCATACCTACTGCAAAACACCATATCTACTGTAAAACATCATAGCTACTGTAAAACACCATATCTACTGTAAAACACCATACCTACTGCAAAACACCATATCTACTGTAAAACACCATACCTACTGCAAAACACCATATCTACTGTAAAACATCATAGCTACTGTAAAACACCATATCTACTGTAAAACATCATAGCTACTGTAAAACACCATACCTACTGCAAAACATCATAACTACTGTAAAACACCATACCTACTGCAAAACACCATACCTACTGCAAAACATCATAACTACTGTAAAACACCATACCTACTGCAAAACATCATAACTACTGTAAAACACCATACCTACTGCAAAACACCATATCTACTGTAAAACACCATACCTACTGTAAAACACCATACCTACTGTAAAACATCATAGCTACTGTAAAACACCATACCTACTGCAAAACATCATAACTACTGTAAAACACCATACCTACTGTAAAACACCATACCTACTGTAAAACACCATACCTACTGCAAAACACCATAGCTACTTTAAAACCCCATACCTACTGCAAAACACCATAGCTACTGTAAAACACCATACCTACTGTAAAACACCATACCTACTGTAAAACCCCATACCTACTGTAAAACATCATACCTGCTGTAAAACACCATAGCTACTGTAAAACCCCATACCTACTGTAAAACATCATACCTACTGTAAAACACCAATCTACTGTAAAACATCATAACTACTGTAAAATATGGTGGTGGCTCCAAAAGCAAAGATGAAGGATAAGAAGGATCTGGAAAGATTCCGTATAGAGGAATAGTCTAAGATCCCTCCCAATGTGTTCTCCAACTCATAAAACCTTTCAGAGAAAGGCTCAGTTCCGTAGAATTAGAATTGTATTGAGAAGCTCAGTGACTTTAAACACGGCACCGTCAAAGGATTCCACCTTTCCAACAAGACAGTTGGTCAAATTTCTGCCCTGCTAACGCTTCCCCAGTCAACTGTAAGTGCTGTTTTTGTGAAGTGGAAACATCTAGGAGCAACAATGCGTCAGCTACGAAGTGGTAGGCCACACAAGATCACAGAGTGTGTAGCGCGTAAACATCACCTGTCCTCGGTTGCAACACTCACTACCGAGTTCCAAACTTCCTCTGGAAGCAACATCAGCACAAGAACTGTTCGTCGGGAGCTTCATGAAATGGGTTTCCATGGTTCGAGCAGCCGTACACGAGGATAAGATCACCATGCGCAATGGCAAGCGTCCGCTGAAGTGGTGTAAAGCTCGCCACCATTGGGACTCTGGAGCAGTGGAAACACGTTCTCTGGAGTGATGAATCACGCTTCACCATCAGGCACCAATCTGGGTTTCGTGGATGCAGGAGAACACTACCTGCCCGAATGCATAGTTCCAACTGTAAAGTTTGGTGGATGAGGAATAATGGTCTGGGGCTGGTTTTCATAGTTCGGGCCCCTTCGTTCCAGTGAAGTGATATCTTCATGTTACAGGATACAATGCCACTCTAGAGGATTCTGTGCTTCCAACTTTGTGGCAACAGTTTAGGGAAGGCCATTTCCTATTTCAACATTACAATGCCCCTGTGTGCAAAGTGAGGTCCATACAGAAATGGTTTGTCGAGATCAGTGTGTAAGAACTTGACTGGCCTGCACAGAGACCTGACCTCAACCCCATCAAACACCTTTGGGATGAATTGGAATGCTTTTGAGTCAAGCCTAACCGCCCAACATCAGTGTCCGACCTCACTAATGCTCTTGTTGCTGAATAAAAGCAAGTCCCCACAGCAATGTTCCAACATCTCCTGGAAAGCCTTCCCAGAAGAGTGGAGGCTGTTATAGCATCAAAAGTGGAGACCGACTCCATATTAAAATGCCCATGATTTTGCAATGAGATGTTTCGACATGCAGGTGTTCACATACTTTTGGTCATGTAGTGCATGTATGTTTGCAGTTATTGCAAAGGGTAATACAATCCAAAAGGAAGAGTTTTCTGAATGATAAAATCCACTTTATCCCTATGGAAATATGTGTATGATACCTGGTGATGAATACAAACACCTTTTCTTCCACTTCCATGCTTGTTTTCCAAACAGCACCCTATCCCCTTCATAGTGCACTCCGTTTCACCTGGACATATAGGGTTATTTGCAAAAGTAGTGCACTATATAGGGAAAAGGGTGCCACTTGGGAACTCCGTCAGTTTCTCATAAAACACCCCAGAGGGCCCTTCTTTAAAGATTCAAAGATTTAAAGAGTCCAATACCAGCCCCCCCCCCCCCCCCCCCACCACACACACACACACATGCAAGACGTGTCAGTAGACAAGCTTTCATGTCTTCTGTTTTTGGAGAAAAACATATTTTTATTTTGTTATTTATCTATTTTTGGTTGAGTGTTTTTTTGCGTATTCAGATGACAGAGCCAAGCAGACGTTGACAAATAAAACCTTTTAGAGATGTCTATTGTGCAGGATCATTGCCAATCCCATGTCTGTGACAGTAGTGACAGGCAGGCATAACACAGAGGGAACTTTCTGAGACAACCCTGTTATAAAACCAATGGAACTTTCTGAGACAAACCCTGTTTTAAAACCAATGGAACTTTCTGAGACAGCCCTGTTTTAAAACCAATGGAACTTTCTGAGACAACCCTGTTTTAAAACCAATGGGGCTTTCTCAGACAAACCCTGTTTTAAATCTAAGTACCATTTTACCTTACTTGGATATGGTCTCTGTATATGTTTCTGTTACTCTGTCTGTCCCCAAATCTCTCTCTCTCTCCTCATACTTTCTGTCTCTTTATTCTCTCTCTCCTTCTCATAGTTTCTGTCTCTCTCTTCCTCCTATCTGTTATTCTCGCTCTGTTTCCTTTTTGACCCCTCCCTCCCTCCTTCCCTCCTTCCCTCCCTCCCTCCCTCCCTCCCTCCCTCCCTCCCTCCCTCCCTCCCTCCCTCCCTCCCTCCCTCCCTCCCTCCCTCCCTCCCTCCCTCCCTCCCTCCCTCCCTCCCTCCCTCCCTCCCTCCCTCCCTCCCTCCCTTCTCCTGGATGTTGTCTCAATATCCTGTCACCCTTTCAGTCTGTCTGTCTGACATTTTTAATACCAACAAAAGGATTCATTCTTCCTTTGCCTGCAACCTTGATTCAGGGTTATCATCCCAGGCTGATGAAAAAAATCAAAAACAACACATAACTCTGCTTCAAAAACCAATACCAGTCTAACTCACGTCTCACATAATTCTGCTTCAAAAACCAATACCTGTCTAACTCACGTCTCACATAATTCTGCATCAACACCAATACCTGTCTAACTCACCTCTCACATAATTCTGCATTAACACCAATACCTGTCTAAC